>NW_028230438.1:26127136-26287303 GCF_043228905.1 Azolla caroliniana
ATTACACATTGAATGTAGGCAAGGGTATACTAGTTTGCTCGGAAATACTGATAAGGTTTCAAAAATGACCAGAATACCTTCTCGTAACACAGAATTTTGTAGTATATAAGGGGTACTCGAGTGATTTTTGTAAACGTCCAGTAAATACCCAAGTTATGGGTATTTTGATGACTTATAAAATAGCTCAAGTGCATAGAATGTAACGACATATGTGGCATTACCTCGATCGTTTTGTTAGTATCCCCAAGGGCCCTACGTGCAGCTTCAATGCTCTTAAACGTCATGAAAGCAAAGCCCCTATACACAACATGATTATACTTAGAAGCAAGCACAAAAGAAAGTACAAATATAATATCCTCCATATTTGGTTACGAAATGTGGTCTAATATGTTTTATAATACGGAGGTGTTCACTGAGTCAATCACGAGAAAGGACTGGATAGTCGTTTTAAAATCTATTATGCACTTTTCATATATATATATATATATATATATATATCACCAATATGAAGGGGAATTTTGGAATATGGAGAGTATGTCGCCCTGCTGAAAATATTGGCACCTTAATTACAGCATACCGTGATTTATTTGTACTTTTATCATAAGCAACAGAGCCTTCTTCAATCTCTCCATATTGAGAAAATATGCTGATTAATGTTTCGGTGGTGGTCTCATAAGATAAGCCGCCAATAAAAAGCTTCCTCTGAGCAAGATCTCCGCTGACAACAGGACCATGTGTACCACTGACTGCTAGATTACAGACAGCAATCCTTCCCTGTGGTCATGCATCTAAAACCATATCAATACCTAAACCATCATTCTCATATATTAAAAAGGCATGCGTGATCTTTGTCAAAACTATATTCCCGTATATCCTCCATCACTGATCTCTTCTTCACAAAATTGGAGAACCACTTTTTGAAAAAGCATGTAGACATAATGTCGATCAGAAGGGAGAGCAATTTTTCTCAATTCAGAAGATGAGGTACACTTATTCAATGTCTGAGAAACAGAAAGCACAATTTTCATAGGTTTGCATAAGAGAGAATGCTACTTACATCTATTATCTTGCTTGGTTCTTTCAAGGCCCTCTGGGCAGAATCCATGTGTTTGAAAGTTATGAAACCATATCCACGAGATTTTCCAGTACTTTTATCAACAATGACTGCACCCTCTTCAATCTCACCATATTCATGAAAAACCTGATACCATATAATCAAATTTAGCTAAACCTCAAGTAGAAACCATAACACAGTGCCTGTCCTTTCTCGAACCTCTCATATATCCATTTATCTATCTCTATATATCACCCAAGTTTTGTGTCGACCAAGTCTTTTCTTACATACAAGCATATCCAATCCGAAGTTGGCAGGTCAAACAAACACTCATCTTCACCACCGAAGATCAGTACAAAACATACTAGATGTAATCAACTTGATCACCAAAAATCAGTTCAAACCATACTATATATATTACATGCATTCATGCCATCCATGCACTCACATCACGCAAAGCTTCCGAGGTAGTTTCCCAGGCCAACCCCCGCACAAACAGCTTCCGATGGGCAGGATCCTTGCTGGCAATATCCCTAATTTCTTCTGCAATCGCAGGGTATTGACAACCTCTGCATAGCATACAAAAAAAAAACACAAAACCACAAGCATGACCAGTCAATCATATTCACATGCAGAAATGCCAAACTCTGATCACACATATGCCGAAACAAAGGTTTCTGAGAATTTACAACAATCCTTTAATAAAGGAAACAGGATTCTCATGTTTCCGTAACACTTTTCCATACTGGGGATCCACAAAAAGAAGCTTCAAATTCAACATGTACTCGTATATCTATAGCAGATGCTTACCACACAGAAGAACAAGCAAGCATGCAATATGGTCAACTGAAGTTAATTCACAACTAGAGAAGTTTTGTTTTTGAGATCATAAGTTGTGGAATTCTCTATTGCTAGGTGGCACTGTCTTATTAAAATATTTAACATAACAAACATGTGGAAGGCAAAGGTTCTTACTCTTCGCCATCCCATGGCTAACAGCCTTAATCTTTATGATTACACATATAGACTAAGTAATTCAATAAGGCCAGAAATATTGATATCTTAAAGGTATCTGTGTGCTCAAAGCATTAATTAACCCTTCTAATAAAATACTAGTTGCGCATCTTCCCTTATAAATGATGTTATCAAAAGATTGTCTCTAGATGAATCAAGTATAGTGACTACCTAGAAGCAGGAACCTTTTCACTGGATAGCCAAAATTGAACAGGTGACATGGCCTTTGCTAGCATGTGGAAGATAATGCTAGAAGTTCCATATACTTAAAATGTCAGGCAAATCCTTCATAAAAATCTAAAATATCAACCCAGTGCATTCATAACCCTCTTTCACAATCTTCATGTGCACTGAGAATTTGTATAGGTCTACTCATATAGTTCACGCAAACTCTCATTCTTTCCACACACACACACACACATTATCAGTATGAGCAAGCCTTTTATAAAGGCGGAAATACATTGCATACACACAGACATGCATATACATATACATATCATTATGAGCAAGCCCTTATAAAGGAGGAAATACATTGCTAATGATCCTCTTTCACAATTTGCTGTCCTTACAAATATTTCCAAGTAATATCATACGTCCCACACACACACATATGTCTTGGAATTTCTCACATACACAAAGCATGAATCTTTTCTACAATTTATTGAGTAAATACATAAGCGCATGTACTTTGCATCAGGGGGGCAAAAGCAGAGGGATGAAAAGGGTACAAGACAGAGTAAGAGATAAGAGTAAAGTATCTTACACATCCGCGAGAAGATCTACAAGCTGTTCTTTGCTGAGAGGTTCTAGAAGAGCCTTAATATCATCTTTAGAGAGTTGCAGAGAAGACCCATTCTTGTTTTCTTCATCTACCTTCCTCTTCTTAGACTCTTCTCCACCATATTCCATGATTTCCTACTCTCTCTCTTATTTTTTTACTTTGTCGGAGGAAAAAAATCAGAAGAAACCTGTAAAGAGCAAGGGGGGAAACAAACCCTAAGTTGAAGGCGGAAATAAAAGTAGACAGAGAGGCGAGGTGAGGACTGAGGAGGAATGAAAAGAAGCAAGAAAAGAGGCTCTTTCTTCTCTTCTCTTCTCTTCTCTTCTGGGTAAAATGGTAATATGTTTATTATGTACATATTATTATTGTTAACATTACCGGAAGTCATCGGATTATTACAACCGATGGAATATGCGATATCTGATCAGAAACCAATCCATCAATGAATCACTGAATTGGGGGGGCGTGGGGTGTGTGTTTAGGGTTCCCAAGACATCATCCCTCATCTCCGGATTCATTGATATGGACCTCCTATACAATCCCGTGTGATAAAACGCCAGTGCAAATATGATGGACATGCTACCAGCTTGCCAACCTTCAAAACCCTAATACCTCCTTTGTCAACCTCCCTGAAGTCTCCAACAACGAGGATTGCCATACCATGTATGCCTTATAATAATCGTCAATTGTGTGTCCTTGAACCCCATATCGAGTAGAAAAATAGATAACATTCCGAATTACGCCAATATAGGCCACAACCCCCAATACCGTCGATAATTATTGAAAGGTTGTCTCACAATGTGGAAAAGGCATTCTCAACTCCAGAATCCTTTTCATTATCAAAGAATGGCTACCATAGATCAAAATATAAGGCTCCCCCATTCTAATGAAACCTACATTAACCCATGATTGAGTTGCATCGAGGAATATTTGCCTAAATTTTTGTAAATGTATGGATTACACATACATTTAGTAAGAAAACTTAAAGAAGTTTAATGATTGATTTTTCCATTTGCTTTTATATAAAAGCATATTGAAACATAAAACCAAAGTAAATGGGTAGTTTTAATCAAGATGAACATGTCATCGATATGCTACATTCTGTACAAAAAGGTATGTTGTTGTGAGGGTTTATGAGAACATGGGACATAGCTTTAACCTATCATGATTGTTTCATTTATGACGAACAATTCTTGGAATCCTGTTTCCGTGTTGTCTTGTTTACTTCATAATTCTTCTAACATTTAGAACCTTAATTATTTCTTCAAATTTGTAACATCATACTTGCTCATGACCAAGGTGCAAGAGATGAAGATGATCACATGGTACACTAGATTATATTGCAATATAAGCGAGAGATACTCACATACTATTGAACTCCAACTATTACCATTCAACCGTATCCATAGAACGTAATAAACGTGTTCGTGCAAGCATTCAAACGTTTGAAAAGAGAAAAATGTGTGTTACTTTTTTTATAATCATCTTAATAATGTATCACCATTACTAATTAGCTCATCCTATTGGAAAGTTGCTAAACTAGTGGTGCCTATGTCTTGGGTTCAATTCCCAAATTTCTCATCTCTCTCTCTCTCTCTCTCGTTAGTGTTATATCATAGCAATTTTTTTTGTTTTTCATTCCTTATTATTAGAAGTTAGTGTTATATCATAGCAATTTTTTTGTTTTTCATTCCTTATTATTAGAAATTGGCTCAACCTACTAGTAAGTGGTCATGCTTGGGTTCAATTCCCGATTTTCTCAAATCCTCTTGTTAGTGTCATGTCATGGCGAAATTTTATGTTAGTATCATGTTCCTTTTTATTTCTTTTTTATCTTTCTTTGTTATTCGAAATTAGCTCACCCTAGTGGTAAGTTGTTAAGCTACTATTGCCTATGTCATGTTTTCTTTATATTCTCGAATATACGTTTTATGACTCAATCTCTATAGTTCATAATCATTTTTTTGTAAAGTTCTAAAGTGAGGAGGATAGAGATGTCTTGATTCTTCAGAAGCATCCCAAAGGTATGCATGTGATACAATGCAAATATTGCAACCATACTTATGTTGGTGGTTCACAATGGATTAGAGTCCACTTATTGGGATTGAGAGTGAATCAATATATAATATAGACCATAGTCAATCCAATCCAACTTCGAGATTATTTACCATACACGTTTGATTGAATCATTCTCGAATGCGAATGCACCTATGATACGTATGGTCCATTCTAGGTCCGTATCATTGAATCACTCACACCAATGAATTCTTAAGCCTTGACATCAAACCTTGTACACATCCAATCCACATGGCCAAATATACAAACTTTATCATTGTCCTTGACAAGAGGGAAGTGATGAAGGGTATTTATTGGAGCACTATATTGTATTGCAATATGTGAGAGATACTCTTTACAATGAATTCTAACACCATATAATTGAGCCCTGGAAATCTTCACATTGCACCTAGCTTGCATCCAATTCACATGGCCAGAATAATCCTTGAATGCATAAATGGATCAATAATATAGTGCAAATAGCTAATCTTCTCTTGGAACTGATGATAATATAAGAGTGCTTCATGCAAGGCAAGCTCAAAACATTGAAATCCAAACTTCATATTTACGATGACAATATATCATTGAACCAGAATGATGCTACAAAACACCGAAAATTTTGATATTGGTACATCTCCAATGTGCATTCTTAATATACAGCTTCTGAAAAGCAATCCTTGAAAGTAAACAATCATATCTTTTATCTAGGGGAGGATCATAGAATGGTGTACTCGTTTCTGTAATCACTAAATGCCTTGCCTCCTGATTACCCATTGCCCCTTGAAGGGCACGGTATCTGTGTGCAGGTACCTTGTGCCTCCCGATTCTTTTTATTATTATCATTTTATTTCTTTCCTTATCTTTTTCTCACAGTGACCTCTCTCCCACAGCAGATATATCACGAGAATGCTGAGAAGGAAACTTAAAGCATATTATTCAAAGGTCTGAAACTTACTTAATAATATCCATGCTTGAGAGTTATTGGTATTTAATGTCACATTCTTGTTACAGAGTTGTTTCCATAGTGCATCCTCACTGGATGATAAGACGGGAAGAATTTGAGAAACATCAGGGAAGAACTTTCCTGGAGATGCAACCTCCATGGATCCTCCACTTGCAAAAGCGATATCAGCAACAAGTATCCATATAAGGTCAGCATCGACATTGCTTAGAGCAAGTAGTGTTTGAGTTGCAGATTCTTGCAATAATGGCACTCCACAAGCAAACCCTACAGTAACTGAAGCAAGCTGTTCTAGCGAAGATGCCAATGCTGACGCAGAACTTTTATTACTAGCTATTTCACAAAGGCAAGAGAATATAGCCTTGTGTACTTTTAACCTAGATGCCAAAGCAAATTCTCTATGAAGATTGGGGCTGTTTCCTTGGTATGGCAATAACTTTCTATGCTGACCTCTTGATTTGGGTTCAATTTCCGTCTCATCAAATAGAAGAGATAATATCATTGGTGTTGCATCCTTCTGAAATCGCCTAGTAAAAAACTCTCCCCCACAGCTACAAACTACACTTGCAATCACTTTCAATGATTGAACCAGAACCTATACAGTTCAACCATTAGGACGCAGCAAACACAGAATGGCTGATCAAACAGCATTGAAAGAACACATTCAGAACTTACAGAAGGGAAAGTGTGCTTTAGGCATGAAACAAGATGGGGCCAAACATTGTTCATTGTTGGAAGGAGCTTTGGATTATTAGGTCCATCCAAATGGGAGACATCATTGTTGCAAATTTTTTCTCTGATACTCTCTCTTTCCTCTTTTGCCTGCTTTGTGACTGTTTCCATACAAGCCAATGCAGCAATTCCAATCTACAAAATTCAAATACATTTAGAAGACTTGAACATTCCATTTTATGGAAGAAAGATGATTGCTTACCTCAATAATTTCAAGAGCCAGAAGGCATTTATGTTCATCCTTTGAGGCCATCAAGGGGGAGCTGGAGTTAATGCACAATATTAGAGTGTCTTGGATAGATTCACATCGTCTTTCATTCTCCTTCAGTGCAGAGATAATTTCATCACCGTTACCTAAAGGAACAGAATCGTGCCTTTCTTTAATATACTCTTTGTCACCTGTGTTATAAAACATTTATAAATAAGGATAACATCAAAAGTAGATAAAGAGCATTTAAGGTCTCTATTGTTCAACACAATTATGATTGCAACATAATTGCAATCTAGAATTACTTTAACTCGGTTTGATAGATGTGCACAATCTATATTGAGTATCTAGACTCAAGTAGCAGTTGAAAGGGTATTTGGTCAATCATTTTTCTTGAATTTTCAAAGACCATATGTTTTCTTGGTTCATAACATACTAAATATTGTCCAATGATATTTCTAGACATTGACACACCTCAGTTATCTCTTTACACGAAGCATCTTCCATTCTTGCATTTATGAATTCTTTATTTGTTTCATACTGCATTCTAAATTTATATCCTACTTCTCCCAAAAACTGAATATGATTTATTCACAGCATAAATGCCAAGCTTTTCATCATGAAAAGTCTATGCAATTCACATCACTGCACAAGTTCATACTTGTTTCACGAGATGATTTTCATGTATCTGATCAGTTCTGTAGTGATGGTGCCATGATCCATTTGATTTGTGTGGCTTTCTTGGTAGTACTCTAGAACCTTAGAATCAATAGAATAAATAATGTGGATCTAGCAACCTGGAACCAATGGAATGTTTAAACATAGGCTAGAGGGACACAATGTGACAACTAAGCATAATGACATGCATAGTAAACTACAAAATTTTGCGCAGCATGTTTCTGCTCCCATGCTCTTGCATGCTATCATCATTTCCGTTTAGTGTAGCTGTATGTTATTTCAGTTGTCTGTAAACGAGTTTTGGTTCAAGATGTCAGCATGCGCAATGCCATTCATTGAAACATGCCATTTGAATTGGGCTTCCTTATGAAGATGGTTGAGATGTAATATTAATAATCTTGACAAGTCATCGAGTAAGTGTTCAAAGAAATGTTTTAGGGTACGAAAGAAAGAAAGAAAGAAATTTTAAGAACTTTAAGAGGCCAAAATCTACCACCTCTTCCACAACGTGTACTGCTTCAAAACCCTTGCTGGGCTAGAGGAAAGAGACTCTGAATCTGGAGAATCCAACAACCACGGGAATCCCAAAGGAACAGAGGGAGAAAGCTATTATGAATGGCCTTAGATCTGGAAAAGTGTGAGTCCACTCCATCACTTCCACTTGCATTTCAGCTTTAATTGCATAGTTTGCAAGCAGTAGCATGCCATGAAATGCCATTGTTAATTTTAAAGCTCATACTTATCATTTTGAGGACAAGGGAAATAAAAATCTCATTCAAACCAAGGTCTACTATCATTAACTAATGTGACTAACCTGCTGAAAATTGGATATAAGTTAGCTTACTTATCTTTAAATAGAATTATCGAGAAAATGGACGACGAACCAATGATTATTGTGATCTCAGGCATGGATCAGTTAGAATCAACGATTGGGCAAGAATTTGATAATTTAATTACACAAGATAGAATTGTTAACTGGAGGCAAAACAATAAATAAGAGACTAATGGATGAGTTTTCAAGCTGCATGTATTTGACTTTATGCTTTAAATAAAAGCACTGTTCAGTATCACCACCTCAATCCTTGAATTGATGATTTACTTGCTTGCTTAGGAAATGCAACTGTTTTGATTTAAAATCCGGGCACCACCAGTAATAAAATAAAATAAACAAATTATGCTCGTATGCCAGCCAGTTTTGACCTATGGAAGCAAATAAACATATCCCCTTGTATGTGACTCCTCAGAAGGGGGCCTCCTATTCTGTAGTAGAAATCTCTACGTGAAAATCATGCACGCACATATGTTTTCACCTTTCTTGGTGGAGATTCGAGTATGATACTTAAATTATCAGGCCAGTCTAACAAGTCATCATACTTCTTGAGAATTACCTTGTACGCTGACCATGTGAGAAGTGAATCATTGCCAAATATGTATTCTGAAAAAAGATATCCTTAAGGCAGCTTTCTGAATGTGTTTTGGTCACTGGCTTTTTGGCGATTCTGTCTGGATTACATATTTTATCTGCTACCATGTTTATGAATGATGTTTATCATCCTGTATTGGGAGATTTTGTTGCTAATTTAGTAAAGGATGTACCTTTGTGAGCAAGATATCATTGCTACAGTATTCTGAAGTAGGAGACCAAGTCTTCTTGCAATTAGCCAAAAGTAAAGAAGCAATCAAAATTGTCACGTCGTTTTTCTGGTCCTAAACCATTATAAACAAGGTTGGCAAAGTGGCATATAAATTTGAACTACCTGTCAGGTGTCAGAGAGATGCATCCTGTGGTCTGTGTAAGTAGATTCCGGAAATGTCTTCATTCAGAGGATAAACTTGTTAAGGAATCAACAGAATGTTCATGTCAGAGGCAGAGTCCTTCAGAAAATCCTTGAAACTAGAAGTCTTGGAGGGGCTAGACACGGTCTGACTCTGAATAGGAATCTAAGTATGACGAGGAAAGCCTTTCCTGATTTTTTCAATGAGGATGACTAACAATTTCTTAAAGGTGGATTCTCATGATCCATTTGTCATGCGTATCTAGGTAGTCCTGAACGGAGAGCTTAATTGAGCTTTAGCACTTCGGAACAAACTGATGGGTCCAAGATAGTTAGGTTGGTTTAGACATGTGATGACTAAGTGTCTCATGCTTAGTGTGAGCATCACTATATTTATGGCCTATGAAAAAGTGGATGGTCTACTTTGTTTCACCTCTCTTTCTTCCAGAGTGTGATAGATGATTTTCACATGCGGGTCACCGAGATACTTAATAGAACATCAAGTTCACTCAAAACTTATTAGTGTCACCTAGAAATAGTAAGTATCAATGACTTTGGATGTGTATCATAAAAGAGCAAATACAGATTTCTCGGTCTAAGATTTAACAACAGGATTTCTTTATAGGTTGAAGTATGTGGTATATTGATTGGCATTGTGCACTAGCTGAAGTACTACAGACTGTAAAAAAATATAGATCAATATTTATGCCAAAATATTTGATAAATGCTTACACAATGTCTTGTAAGAAAGTTTTTGTGTAACAGAGTTCTTTGAAAGAGCCTCTTCCAACATGTATGAACCTTCACTCCTAGCAGCTTTAACAATCTCTTTCAATGCCTGCTTCAGCAAAATACATAAAAGAAGAATTGATTTGTGTGGGCTTGAGAGCTAACAAGACAGAAAGATCAATAGATGAATTCTGGCATTAAGTCTGCAGAACACTAAAATGACCCATGAGACCAAACTTTCAATCATCATTTCATACATGAATGAATCTCTTATACACGTAATCCATGAACATGAACAAAGAACCATAGAAAATACAAGGGAGAGATGTGTAGAAGCTTGATTATATTACTGTCATTATCATGAAATATACTCAGAGGAAAGAGATCTGAAAATCAATACAAAAGGCTCAAGATAATGACAAAGAGATAGATCTAATATCAAGGAAAGTTCTTACTCTCAGCATTGGTAATACATTCCCAGGACAACGCTGTCGGGACGGAATTTCAAGTTCTAATGAGATATTGCGCATCTGCAAAAGAGCATTTCAAACAAATGGAACAGTTCAGATCCATAAGCTGTTTCAAATTCAAGGAAATTTTTATCCGTGTGCATTACTGGCTCTTTCAGCAAAGACACGAGCTCTCGTCCAGCTCCCACATAGCGGAGTACTGCAACAAGCATGTTCGGTGCATTTGGATGGAGATCCATATGCCATAACTGCCTGCATAGGGAATCAATGATGTAGTCGGTGCTACCGATAATCAAATCTTTCACCTATATGAAATCGTGAATACAAACATAAAGTAAAAAAAACGTTCTGAAAATAGTCTAGAATTAAAATAGGAAAAAGCATTCCAAAGTGGAGTCTAAAACTATGATGGAAAAACCTACCGAAGGATAGCCACATGCAGAAGAAATTGCATGCAAGGAAATATCCGCTGCACTGCTAAGGGAATAATCAGGGCATCCAAGTTGCTCCAACAGAAGATACAATACAGACCTTAGAAAACCCTCTTCTTCAAAGTGACGTCCAATTGACAATGCCAAAACACCTATGCCTTCTATGAGAACCTGAATACGAGAATGGGCAGGAACTCATTACGTCATACATTGTCTTACGCATATGCATTAATTAACAAACAGCACTCCAGAGTAAAACATACTTGATGCAATAATGCAGTATCTCTCAATGTATGCTTGTGTGACTGCAACATACTCTCATTTGCATCAGATATATCCAAATCGGTAGGGAATGGAAGCTTCCAGATCGCATCTGACATGAACTCATGTAGAATGTCTCCAACACACTCTATTAAATATTTGGATGGCAAATTGCACACCAAATTCTCCCACACCTTCCATGGTTGTAAGTCAATTGCATCCGTATGCTTAGAGTAATGAAATCCGGGAATTGATGATAAAGAATCAATCCAAAGTCCTGATGCACCATAGAAGACTTCATTGAGTACAGCCGTCATAGTAGCAGCTGTTCTCTGCCACTGTCCAGATCCAATTAGTCCTCTGGAACTTTCAACGTGCACATCTTGAGCAAGCCTAAATGGAACCAATAGTTCTTCCACCAAAATGTGAATGTATGTTGTGCCTCCTGATACTGAAAAAGCAAAGGCAGATATAGTCAAAGTCAAACAAGAAGAAAATAAACATCACAAAAATATAAAGAATTGAGGACCTTTCAGGATAATATTTTGAGTGAGAAAGAGGCTGGATAATTTACATCTTAAATTGATATTATAAAGGAAGATTATTGTGTCTAAACTCGTTGATAACATCTCTAGTTTGCAAATTTTTATCTGAACAATAGTACATAGCTATATAGTCCAAATAAATTCTATATAAATAAAAGAATAAATGCAAGTAATAAATAAGCAGGGGGAACTCACAGCCTTCCACAATATTCAATTGTGGTATTTCTGCACATCTAGAAATACCCACAAATGAAGTATTAAATAAACAGCAGGACACCGAGTTGTGGTATCTCTATATCTCTAGGAATACCTTCTGTCTTATTTTCATGAATCTATCCTTATTATTAGTTGCTTTACTTGACTAATGTATTATTACCTGATTTACTTGACGAATGTATTATTAACTGCTTTACTTGACTAAGTTTTTTAGAATTTATGTTTTGAAGCCACTTACAAACCATAGAAGCTAGACCAAAAAGTCGAAGAATTCCTGCAAGCTCACGGTAAAGCTTACAGCCAACAGTCTGATTGAACCATGGAGGCATTTGTGGAAGCTTCTTAGGTTCATGTATTTCATTTACAACTCTATTTTGGGATATTTCACTTTCTACTGAAGAGGAGGATCTATGAGATAAACCCATATAGTTTACTTTTCCAATTTCATCTGTTGTCAACTCCAAAATTCCTGAAACATATCCTGGAGATTTAATGTCTTCAAAGTTTAACTGCTTTAGTGAGCCAACCAAAGTTGTATTGAAGCTGAAGCACTGAAACATAACCTTTAGAAATTGTGTGGTTGTAGCCTGTTCAAATTTTTAAAATTTTATTTATTTCATACAAAATCAGGAAATTAAAACATAATGTTTCAAGGTTCTTTTCGAGCAGAACTTATATAGGGATCAGAGTAAAAGATACATACTGGAGACTGAAAAATACATTCAGCAACACCTTCTGGACCACCAAAAAGCATAGCTGCAAGAAGCTGCCGACAAAGGAATACAATTACACTCTCATCTGCTGAAAACAGTGCTTTTGGTAGCCTTTCAATCAACCTGAAATTTTATTAATATTATACCAGCAAATATCCATACAGCAATACAGAATGCAGTCAATCAACCGAATAAATATTATGAATTCCTACTTCATTATTAGAAACCACTCTCATACATTTCAATACTTTTACAACAAAACAGATGTATACCTGTAGATAACCTTTTTGATGTCACCTTTGACGCCTTCACAAACACCAGATTTCTCTTTGGTTAAAAAATAAATATAAGCATCTGCTGCAGAGGCAACGTGCAGCCGTTCATCACATGCCATTGCCAGCAAGCATTCCTACACATTGTACAGTAAATGTTAGTGTATCTCTTTATATTTCAGGTGAATCACATCACAGCCCAATTTCTAAAGACAGAATATACATGCCAGAAGAGTTGGCATGAAGGACTCCAAGGTGAGCTGACAAGTTATTATAAGCATTGCAACTCCTTCAGTAATTGCAAGCCTAACTACTGAAGAAGGATGTCTACATAACTGCCATTACAAAAAGAGAGTTATTGCGTGCACTAAAAAAAGAAATTCCTCGATAAAAAATACACTTACTGCAGGGTAGCAAAGTGATAATAGAGTGTGAATCCTTTTAATGGTGTATTCCAACCATGCTTCATGTCTTTCCACACGCAGCTTTCCAGAATCTTCATCATTATCTGTTGGCGTGGGGTCCTTTTTTCTACATTCTGATGTTATTCCTTGAAAATCAAGTTCACTTATCTCAGAATGCATAGTCTGTTTGTTAATGTTTTGCGTCTCATTTCTTATTCTTATTGTATGCAGCATTGAAAATGCTGTCTCACCAGCCTCATACCTAATAGGAGGTCTTATGACAGAATGGTTAGAGTTTTTATTTTTATGTAAGGCATTTATATTCCTCTCATCAGCCAGTACTAGAACAATGAGTTCAGTCAAAGCTCTTAAAGCTTGTGCAACTGCCAAGGAACTCCCTGCTGCGCCACTTGGGTATGAGAGTTCTGACATGCCATTATTCATCTTCTTTGAGCTCTGCACAGACTTCACAAGACGACTTGCAATGCCAGGTAAGAAGAAAGCCAATGCATCTGCAGTGCCAACCTGAGAAATATTAACCACATATTAGCACTAAGAAGACCATTTTTTGTAACATAAAATCACATAAAATAATTCAAATAAGCACATTTTACCTTCTTTTCATTGAGGATATTCTTGCTAACATCTATTAGGGTTTCAACACTTCAAATGGTATTTCGTAGGATATAAAATAAAACAGTCTACTTTGTTATGAACCCACATTATTCTCCCTTAAAAATTCATTGAAACTTTTAAATCCACTTGGTTTAACAGCTTCAATTCATTCACAAATGTAATAACTGTCCAATTCAAAGTATATGATTCATATTCAATGTTCTCAACAGGATTTCACAATGTTGCCAGGCATAAACTAGAGAGCCCATTATTTTTACTTTTAACGTTCCAATTTACAGTCATCACCTTTACAAGCAAGACACGAACTGTTGCAAGAGCATCAACCCGCAATTTAGCACTGCCGATCCCTCCTCTCAAGGCCTCTGTCTCTGAGATCTGAAACAAGAAAGTGAATACAACATGCTGTGATAATTACTATGTTGTCATTACAAGTGCAAGGAAATAACTACATACTTGAAGTAAAATTAGCCATAAACTAGCAACATATAAGTTACGGGTGCAAGGAAATAACTACATACTTGAAGTAAAAGAGATAACAAATGGCCAACAGCAATAGACATGGTTTCTGACTGGAGAAACTCAATCAGACATTCATCATGTCCATCCACAGTTTCTTCTTTTCTCTGTTTCAATGTGTTCTCTGTTGTAGATATTAGATCTACTTTAAGACCACCATCTCCAAGAATGATATGGGCAGGCAAAACATTTGAATGGCAATTACAAGAAGCCCTGCCACATTTTGTTAATCCTCCGATCAATGCCTTAAGGCACTTTACAGCTCCATGGCGGATTTCTTCAGAGGCTTCGTCTGTTGACAATGATGCCGTTGCAGTGAATTTCCTCAACAGCACATTCATCTGATGTAGGACTCTATATCATTAGTTATATTGAAATCATTCAGTACAAACACTGTAAGCATGCCAATAAAAAGGTGATAACAATTTGAGATGATCTGGTGTGCGCACTGGCTTTCTCATATAAATCATATGAGAACATTTTAAGATGTATCCTCTGCTTCAGTCTTACAGGCCATTTTGGCCTCTTGACAGACCTTAGTATTTCTTTCTTACTTACTTTCTTTCTTTTTTCTGTTGTCTCCCTTTGTAAGAAAGTAAGTTCGGAACATGATTGAGTAAAACTAATTATTATTGTTGAGAATAAGGTTGGGATTAGGATTGTTCATTTCTTTATAGAGATTATTGAAAAAGTACATAAATGCTCATGGGACATTAAACTGGATCTATGGGGCCAAGCAAGACCTTCACCTATACTTGGGAGATGGACAGACTGAAGATATTATTGTACAGAACAATCATCCTTGAGTGGGTTTGATAAACCAGAACAATGTCACTAGAAAACCTAGCTTAACAATGAGCTTTGAACTGTGATTACCTAGGTTCAATACTCAAAAACCCATGTGATTGTTCTATACATTAACAACATAATGTGATAGAGTTTTCACCAGTGATACCATTATTTAGCTGTTTTTCTTGCACATTAGAGCTACTATGCCTATGTCTTCAAGCTGAGCTTTTACCTTGGTCCAGTAAACTTGTACTTAATTATTAAACCCCACAAAATCTACAGTAATACGCAGACTTAACATTGTACATTTTTTTGAGTATTCAACCTAGGATTAATGAGATTTGCACAGTGATTTAGGATAAATTATTTACATGTGTGATTTCTCATAAAAAGCACTAGCCGAATAATAAATTCTCATTGAAAAGATGACAGTTTGCTTATGTTGTATTGCGTATTATAACATGTTTGAAAAGGGATTATTCCAGTTATTAAGTCAACAACCAAATAGAAACTGGATTTATATGATGACAGATGCACTACAAGTGTATGATGAAATCTTCAAATTAAGTGAAGATAATTTAGGCCTGTCGTAAAAGAAATTATATTATTATTTTTGTTGACAGAAAACTAAAGATCAATCCTTTTGGTATAAATATACAGCCCAATAGAAAAAGTGTTTAAAAGAAAACATGCATTGATATCCTAATCATTAAGGGCATCCTCTTTGAATGATTCATGTAAAATAATTAAGGGCATAACAAACTTTTAAGTCACAATAACAGAATTGCAATGTGTAGGTTATTGATATTTTTTTATGTGGATCATTCTGAGACTACTAGAAGACTTTACTGTCCTTTGTCGTGAGGATCCATTCCATGATCATTCTAAAACTATAACTATCTTGCATTCTCAAAATTTTAATAATGTCTGTAATAGATTTCACCAATTTTGAGAGTGCATACTCCATTCTCCATGAGTCTCTATGCTCTCAGCATAATTACCACAGTTCAATCCAGAAAGAATCTAAACGATTATTTTCCCATCCATATTTCTACAATAAAGGACCGATTCTCTTCTTTAGCTTCCTTCTCTTTCTCTAAACAATCCAACCAACGATAACACCTACAACCAATTCACTTTGTGACCGCAACTTTGCATGTCATTTACCCCCATGATTGCCTTGTCACTCGATCTTCTTGATGACTTTCTGTAAGTTTTCTCTTCAATTTCCTTACAGAACAGTTCCATCCAGCATAGCCACGTCACTTGCTTTGAGTTTGAACGACCAACCAAAACTCAATGGAGCCATCATCTCAAGAATAGACTACAGGAATGTTATCGAATACCATGGGCATCAACAGGAATAACTTGAAAATTGACATAATTCTCCTGCTATGAGAATTGAAATAACTTGATAAACATATGAAAATCTATAAGGAAGACAAATTAGGTACAGACCTATGAAACTATCACCCTACAAACTATCACCGCCACATTTGGTTAGGTCAAGAATTAGCACAAAATCTAAATGAACGAATTTGCCAAAAGTTCCATGGCCTAGTGGCTTCCTTATCATATTTCCAAAACAGGCTCACTAGAAAAGGTGGAAAAAAGACAGCCACCATGATCAATAATGAGTACAGGTAATCTCCTCATGACTTATATGAGCTCTTGAAGAATTGTTGACTGTGTACACTTTTTCCTATTACATTGTATAGAATATCTTATCTAAATTATGTATACACCCATTCCCTTAAAAACTGTCAAATAGGTAGTCGTATTTCCTAGTGAATATAGCAAAGTGCACGAAAGAAACATTCCTGGTGATTAAAAGTTTCTCATCCACGGGAACAGGGTTTCTTTTTGGTGTTTTTCTATTTTACTCACCATGCGGTATTTAAAAAAACTTGATTTTAGGGTAATCTTGCACTTTAATTATTAAAAAACCCTTTAAAATTTTGAAATTGAAGGTAAATTGGCCTCGGAGATATTTCTCAGGAGAAAAAACTTCGTAAAACAGAGAGGTTGTTGTTTAATTTGTGCAAACCTTTTAGTAGAGTTAATTTTTTTCCAAAAATCATCAAAATTATACAATTTTATGCAAACCTTTCAGTTTAACTAAATGAGAATGAGAAAGCACCTGTGTTTTAGAAGTTATGGCACATCTCAGTAACAGCTCTTCTAAACACAAGAGGACCCCCTCCGCAATCTTATCACCCACAAAAAAAAATTGCTCCGCATTCGCAGTCTCAGACCGACGTTTCACTCGACACAACACTGAAGCATCGAGAAGAAGCTGCAATGGGAAAAGAACATATCTGCAGAATGCATGGCCATGTTATCAAGTATTCATATTCATATACATAAACACACAAAAGCAACGTGCATATGTTTGTATGTATATATCCATGTATTAACATGTGTATGCAATGAATTGTGCATACGTTGTGTGCATGTGGAAATAGATAGGTGGTACATATAAATACATGCATGTATACAAACACATGTATATTGTACATATATGTATGCTCATTCACGTGCACATACATACACACGTGCATACATGTGCACATACATAAACGGATACATCTATAAGTGTCAATGAGGAACGGAGGATTTGTTACTCTAAGCAAAGACGCAGGCCCGCAGGAGGAACAATTGTTATGGCTTCGCGGAGAGACCAGAGCATCGAAGACGAAGGAGAAGGAGAAGGAGAGGGGATGTGGGTGAGGTCTGAATGATCTCTGGTGTGGAGTGGGAGCTCTAGGAGTCGGGAACAGAAGGGTTGCAGTGTGGAGAAAGCCGTCTTCGCTGCCGCTGCCTCGGCCTCGGCCGAAGGAGATACAGTAGTAGCCTCCATTCTCTCTCTCTCTCTCTCTCTCTCTCTCTGATTCTCCTGTGTATGTATGTATCTATGTATCTATGTAGCTCCGAGTTCTCTCCTGTGTCTGTAGGTGCTGTTTCTGTAATTCCCTGAATGCCCCTGTCGTTCTTTTTCTTTTTCTTATTATTATCATCATTCTTCTTCTTCTTCTTCTTCTTCTTCTTCTTCTTCTCTATACATATAGCCCTCTCGATTTTCCCATTATTCCCATTACACCCCTCTCCTCTTTTCAAACCCCCCACCAAAATACATATTGCTCCCTCCACTCCTCTCTCTCTCCATAGAAAACTCGGGAGAATGAATGAATGAACAAACGAACGAACGAAAGAGAGAAAGACGATTTCACTGTCAATTGATGACCTGCACTAAGACCTAATAACCATGCACATCTTAACATGTGTGTCTCATCTCTAAGATTATCATGTAAATGATCTATCAATCCTACATGCTCAACATACAACGGGAATACGCAGTTGGCTCATTGTTATGGAGCTAGGATGGACAAATATCTATAATTGGTGACACGTGCAAAAGAGGGTCAACCACTCTCAAGCATATTGACAGAGTGAAGTAACTTACCTTGTGAATCATTCTCTCACATACACTCTCATACCTTGTAAACCTTAAAAACATGTAAGTGAAACAACTTAACCATCATTCTTAGGTACCATAGAAATGGCTTAAGAGCATGTTATATCTCATTCATGTGCATGTGTGTGTGAGATACCACAACAACTCCGTAGGTAGAAAGGGAAGTTTATTTGGCTTGTATGGGGATGTTTCCCCAATATGAGGTAGATTTAATTCATTTAGTATTACAACACATGGGAGGGTTTACATTATCATATTGTTACTAATGAAGTGGTGGAGATAGCAAGTGTTGTATTGTCATCATGTTTTAATAACAAACATAGATTTATGAAGAAAAAGAAAAAAAGGAGAGGGAGGGAGGGAGGAAAAACCAACAGAGGTTGTACATTTGGGAGAATCTAATGTGGTTGATAATCAATCTCAAAGGTTACCGGAATTTGAAGATGCCAAATGATGGTTATGTATTCCCTCAAATTATGGATTTATTTGCAAGAAATTACAAGATATACCATTGTTGCATGGATCATTGCCATTGAAAACAAAAGTTGCACATTGGGTGGATTGGCGGTTAAAGGATGGTACACACTTTTTACAAGTCACTACACATATGATGAATCATCATGCAATGACATCATTATCTTAGCTATCACCATAAGCATAAAAGGTATGGATTGTATGTAAGTCAAATGCAAGATGGGGGGAAATATTACAACGTGGTTGGCATTCCCATCCGCCATTTCGTGCAAAGGTATTCATATGAAAAATTATGATTAGTGGGTTCCCATTAGGTTCTACCTTAAAGAGATGAAGATTAGGGTTGAGCACTTGTTTATTTTGCACCATTCCATTGGAGGACAATACACATAGATTCATTAAATGTCCTATAGTGTGTACCGTCTGGAAGCATTTATGAGACATTTGGCAAGTTTTACCCCATTGTTATTTGAGATCTTAGCAATGTGTTTTTTCTCAGTATGTTCAAAATGGTTCAAATGATGAGATGGAGATATTGTTCCAATTTTTACGTTATTGGGGACTACAACACAATTGGAATATGTGTAATGCATTCATGTTTAAAAGTGAACACGGGGTGAAAGCCTATATGAAGAAGTTGAAAGGTGTTCTTATGTAGAATTTATGGACGTTAGAGCACGTGGAGATCATTTCCTCAAATGCATATTCATGTTTTCTATTGACATTACAAGACGTCCCTCTCCCTACATAGGATAGGTAAGTAGAGGAGACTGTGAAGTGTCGCAACTGTGGATTTCACATGCAATTAATATAATTGTGTGCTTTTACCCCAAAAAAGGAGTAAAAACCAACGATCAAGTTCAAGATGGAAAAATGAGGAAGGAAGAGATAGAAAAGTTACGCTCGAACTTTTGTACCTCTTTACATTTTAGTAGTTAGATATTTGCGTAAAGGCATTTCTTCAAGGGTTATTATAGATCCCTTCATCCCGGTTATTTTGCACTAACAGTAGCATAATTGGAGAAGCTAGACAAGTCAAAGTATATTGCTTTTACTTAACACAATGGGCGTACACTCCTAGTGCATCAATGTAGGAAAAGGTTAGTCATAATTCACGAGTTTCAAATAAAGTCAAGAAGATGTTGCGAAGCGAGGTTTTAAGTAGGTTGCATGGAATGAAGGGATGATGTTGTGACTGTACAAATTTTATGATGTTATTGTAACTATTTCAAATACGGGAAATACATATATGATTCCACATATTAAAAGGTGCACCAAAACAACATATGTGGGTTGTGCTTGCACAAATGTTTATTGATATAATATTATTGAGAGCTAGGAATTCTATTCATGACAAGGTGTATCTCAATGAGGTGGAGGTGATAGTAGACCGAATCAAATAAGTTTGAATTTCAATTGGAACTCATATTAGCAACCACAAATTGATTGAGATGTTACATCTAGTGGAGGTGGAGGTGGAAGATCGACATGCAATCAAGGAAGAGGTAGAGGTAGACAACAATGGAATAAACAACACAACAAACAAGGTAATCAAAGTCCTCTCATGTGCACATATTGTGATGAAATAGGTCACCATGCATGAGGCTATTGGTATCATGAAAGTAATATTAAGAAAGGAAAATTTGCACAAATAAGTTTGCATCAAAAGATAAAATGCCATCAAGTAGCTATGATTATATGAGTACACATATAGTGATGATGAGAATGCAACAAATTCGACCACATTTGAATGATATATGGTACATCGGGCATTGGTTTCGTCTCTTCAAACCACGTGTCTAGAAATAGTGTTTTGTTTAATCAAACAACTAAAATGATTGTGCCTAACCAAATAATTTTGGGAAATGGCATGTGTTATATTGATAAGAGTAGTGGCGATGTTAAAATTGTGCATATTGTGCTTGGAGTAACCCAAAATTTATTATTGGTTGCTCAACTTGTCGAGAAACAATTTGATATGTTATTTCCAAATGATGGTCGTAAAGTTACTCACACTAAAAATAATGTATAGGTTGTCATTGGAAGTAAAGTCGACTCATGCTTGTCTTAGATAATATAAACAAAAGTGTTTAGTTACTTTTGAGAAAAATGATTATTAGTTGCAGCATGGAAGATTTAGCATGTAAAAATGATTATTAGTTGTGGCATGTTGATATTCTCATAACCATAGAAATTGAATGTTTGTTAGCAAATGGTAAGAAGCGATTGGAAGATATGCTAAGGGGGTTGATTTTGAACAAAACATAGACAAATGCATTTGGTAAGTAAAAACAAAATAAATTATGGGAAAGTCTATTCTAGAACCCGAATCATTGGACATCTTCTTACATTAAAGTTATTGACCACAAAAAACATAAAGAGCTCAAGTACCTATCCATGTGTCAACATGCACTAAAAACTAATTGTATGTTAGGATGTCTCATCAAATATGTAAGAAAAATCTAGTGACAGATATCATAGGAAGATCATCATGAGTGAGATTGACAAATAATATGAAGCATATTACCTCAAGTGACGTGAAGATCGTTCTCTATCTATGCTTTATTTGATAGTTGGGAAATCATCTTCCCTAAAGTTAAGATGAATAGTGGGTGGCATGCTAAAGATAAATCATACTTAATTGATAGTTGTTGAAACACATTGGAATATGTTGCATAAGCTACTATTAAGCTAAGAAATGTGTGTGCTTGGTTTGGTGAATGATTAAGACCCACCATGAGGATCAAATTTACCACGAATGGTGTCATAGTGACGTACATGGCCATTGCTTGGTCATTAGGAAATCATTGTCATTACACTTTGACCATTATAGTTACTAAAGAGTATTAAGTTTAGCACAGTGCCACTTCTCAATATGCACTAAATATACATCATTAATTCAATCACATTCGATCAATTATTACTTCTTGAGCTCACAAATTGAACAAATTGTTTTAATCGCGAGGCTACATTCCCCTGTTAAATATGAACCCAGATCCACATAATATCAAAACGATAATTACTAAATATGAATGGCAAAACATGGTGTTAATGAAGTAAACCAAAGAAAGGAAGCCAATAACATGGTTTGTCTTGTTGGTCTATAAGCAGAGGAATTATTTTAAGCTATAATTACAAATATATCCTCATCGGTGACATTGTGTGGTCTTGGCAAAATCATTCGTAACAGCATTGGTTCCTCATGTCTGGCTCACAGTAATAACTTCACACCGGTATGTTATATCACAAATACTTCTTTAAATCCTTCTGCATTTGAGAAAACAAAATGTCAGAAATCTCCTATGTACTATCTATGTTATGTTTTTTCCCCCCCAACACTTGATGTGTGGCAGATCATATTTCAGAAAATCTTAATATATAATCCCCATATGATTTGAGTGATTCATAAGATATTTTGCTTTTACCTTTTGACAAAGGATATTCATCCCATTATATTAACCGAAAACAAAAGTAAATACAAACATAACCATCGCCGTGGAAGAGTTCAATATGGATGTTTGTGAATGAAGAATAATTCAAATTTGAAAATGTGAACAAACATCTTAAATTTACCTCGATTTTAGATGGAGGTGTTGTTGGTCCATATCGTTCCACAACCTCCCCATTTTTATTCACCAAAAATTTGGTGAAGTTCCACTTGATAGCATCAACAAAAAGACCTCCCTTTGCATTTTTCAAAAACTTATAGAGCGGTGATGCATTGCTTCCATTCACATCAATCTATATATGTCACAACAGATAAATCATTCTTCCTGGCATTTATGCTCATAAATGGATGAATTTTGAAAATACAAGGGGTGGAGATAAAACATTAGGGATATTTTGGTTAACATTCCATGCTGCTTGAATCTGCCAAATATATCGACTAAATAACTTATATTTGTATGAAGAAACTACCTTGTCAAAGATCGGATACTCGGCCTTGAACCTTGTACACACGAAATTCTGAATATCCTCATTCGATCCCGGCTCCTGCCCACCGAATTGATTGCACGGGAAGGCAAGGATCTCCAATCCTATATAAATCGTAAATTCATGAACACAATAAGGGTTGATTCCCAATAAGAAATAATCGTGAATAAACTGTGGAATGCTTTTAGAAACCTTCCCATTGCCAATATTATAAGTCTAAATGGAATTATATGCTAATTTAGGCTCGGGATGACGATATGCGAAAGAAAGTATGACACAAGATAATAATAAATGTTGACCAAAGGGCCATTGCCAATCGTAAAAATTCGTGGCGAACAGGATGCAACTATGACACTAGATAAGAATCAACATTTGACAAGATGGGCAATGCCAATCATATTAACTCGTGGTGTTAAAAAGATAGATAATCAAACCAATTTGAGACATGTATACTTAGCTGCAAAAGCCCATAAACTTAGGTGGTTCTAATCCACAATGTGAGAATCATCATAGTGTGAAAATGTCTTGAGACTACTACTGTGTTATGTAGATAAATTTTAGATTTTAATCTAAACTATCAATAAACAACCTTGATCTTTGTATTTGGTGTAGATTTCTGTGAGCTCGGTGTAGTTGGATGTTGTTAGACCACTGCAAACAGATCCTTTGTTAGTAACACATCATCATGATATGTCATGACCTGACATTCAAAAAACTACTATAGAAACATTACTATGGAGGAAACTCTTACCACCTCCAGCATTCTATGGTAAGGCTAAAACTTAGTATGCTAAGACTCTTTTTAAGTATTTCAATGAATAAATAAATTTATTTGGAGAGCTGCACACGCACACGCCCCAGTTTATGCCCATTGCTAACTAAGTGTAAATAGCTCACTGATTTTAAGCATATAAATCAATTGATTACTTATAGAACTTTAATATATTAAGAGATAACAGGAAATGTACCATTGTGATGCCACGTTGACGATGATCAAGACTTTCCCTTTGTAAATGCCAAGATTCACATCATTTCCTCTGGAATCCTAAATAAGAAAACACAGGTTTAATTAAATCTACCATAATGAATTTACCTTGAGTTTAAAATTTTATCGTTGGATCTCAAAGAAAAAATCCCAGAGTCAATGCAATCCAAAGAAATTTTATGCACATCAATGGATTTCTAAGAAAAATTGTTTCAGATCTCTGGTTCTTTGACAGACAATTGTCTACGTGATTCCAAGAAAACCCACTTAAAAACTGAAGTCTTGGCAGAAGAAATTCAGTACAAAGTTTTTGGGGGAAAAAAACCAATTTTAAATCTATGTCCCCCAGAAAAGCTTACACAAACCTATACATTTGGGAGTCTATGTCTCTCTGAAAATACTATGCAAACCTATATTTTCTGGGAAAACCTACGCAGACGATTCCCAAGAAATCCTCCAAATATATCTTCCTGTAGACAAATACAGTTACAATGCATGTTTCACTGAAAGAGCACATTTGAATCTAATTTTTTCTATGGAGAACCAATCCCATCTACGTGACTCCAACAAACCCCGCTTCAATCTAAAATTTCCTGGTAATGCTAAAAGAACTATTTAAATCTATGTTGATCTCCTGATTAATTAATAGACCCCTTTTAAGTCTGTGTTTGCTTGATTATAAAAAGGGAAATGCTTGAATCTGTGTTTGCATATAATGGAGCACCAGATTTCAATCTATATTTTCCTGATAAAAACCCATCCGAATGACAAGAACAGAAGGAAGTTTAGATCATTGCTTTTGTATTCAAATCTAGACATTTGTATTTTCGAAATAATCATTTAAATCTGATATTGGGTCGGGTCTACTACGAAAACACTTTACACTATGGAGGGGATTGAAGCGCATTTAATAACATAATTGGTTTGAATCCCAATCTTGCATCGAAGGAAACAGAGGCTATACAGGTTCGATTTCATACCTTCACCGAGATGTCATAGATGGAGGAGGGAAGAGAAGAAGAAGCCATGGTCGAGAAATCAGAGATGGGGGGAGGGGAATGGGAGACGCAAGATATATGAACGAATGAATTACGATAGAAGTGTTTGTTGACAGAGAGAAGGAAAAGAAATGATGCAGATGGAGAGAAAGAAGGAGGTGATGATGATGATGATGGTGGAGGAATATAATCGATTTGAAAGCTAGGTCTTCGGAATGCTTACTTAAATTATATATGTAGATATATATAGTTATATAGTTATATGAATGTCTGTGTATGAGTATGTATGTACGTATGAGTATGTATATAGGAGTGTGGCGTGAGGGGATGGATTGGGTGGGAAAGGAGGTCGGTTTAGGCAGCAAAAAGTTGGTTTCTATTCCTCTTTAAGTTTTTAAGGAATTCGTGATGATGTGGATAGATGAGATAGAGAGTGTGTGAACTGATTGATATCAATCAATGGATGAATTTTGGGGTTTTGGAGTATGTATGTTAATGTAATATGTATTTGATTCATTCAACCAATATGAATGTAGGAATTGATGGATGACCAAACAAAAAAAAGTTATACAACACATATGTACATACAATTCAATGAATTTATATCAATCAATGCAATTTGGGGTTTGGAGCACCTGATTCAATATGTCTCTAGGAATTGATGGATGAGCAAACAAAAGTTATACATACATAATTATACATGCATGCATACACACGTATACATTACATACATAATGATAATACATATACAGATGTGAATCATCAATCAATCATCGGATGGCAGCCCATCGTACATTCGTGCCATATACATTCATGCCATGTGTCATACATGCATGATGCTCTCCAGTAATTCTGACTCTCTTGAGACTCTCCGTAGATCCAATTCCCTCCCACGAGAGCGCGCAATGTTTCAAATGGTAGATTGGATTCACACTTTGTTCCCATTCGGTCGATACAAGAAAACTCTATTGGTCTCATTATTCTACTTCAATGGGAAAATCATTGTGCTTTTTCCACCGTTGACATGTATGTAGAACAATATCTATTGTATGTCTACACTTCACAATCGGCAACAAAAGTGTTACTATAAAATGCAACATCCACTCCTAATCTCAATGATGAATCACATTGTTGGCATTAATGTGAGAAGTAATTGTTGCTCTATTATGAGCCATGACAATGAGGTTGGCAGTATGTATTAGGATCCATATGTATATCTCATAATTACCGATGCATTGTTGATGATGTGCAAACATAGTGAGAATCAACAAGTCCTTACTTCATTACATCTAGATTTTACAAAACTAGTAATTAGATATGCTTGGACAACAATACCATGAACAATCAATCCTCCCATCAAGAAACGCTACAACTCATGAGCATTTGTTGGGTCGTGATATTTTTAAGCGCGCAAAATAGCTAGGATACAAACCGAATGAGATAAATGGAAATGCATCAATTTCTTATTCAATGTAAATGGACTATTTCTTGGCAATTGCAATGACTTTTTTCAAATTCTTATTTCGGTTATGGTTGGCCAATCAATTTGGGAGTTCCCTGCATGACCCACCAATTCGCAACCAACTATGACAAATTCCTCTCATGTTGCTCCTTGCACTCACTCTATTGACTTGAATGTTTTTGCACCCTTTCTCTCTTTAGACTACATCTTTGCCAAACAAAAATGGCCAATTGTGCCACCCCACCTATAGTTTGATATTCATATTCCATTTGAAACAAGAGTGAGTTGAAATGAACACAAATTTCAAGTAACATCATCCCGAACGATTCTCTCCAAATAATGAATAAAGAAATTGTTACAAGATGGTTTGGACATGATTGTGCCCATCCAACACGAAACAATAAAGAAGATGATTGTGCCCGTCCAACACAAAACAACAAATAACCTTATTGTATCCTATTATCAAATTATAGGAAAATGTCACAAAAGTTAGATCTTTCCACTAGTGAAGGCAAATGCCGATTAAATGCTATTTTACATGGCACACGTACTTTGAAGCTAAGGATATTTGAACCATAAACGAGTCAAACAAGTTCACATTGTTCTGGTGGATCTATGGGTTCCACGTGGCCAAACTCTTCCCAACCTCATCTTTGAATATGGTGCCCTCTTAGTGCCAACATGAGATGAAATGAAATAGTGGCAACGCATTTTAGAGATCAAGGCACATACAAAGAAATATACATATTCACAACAATTATTGTCTCTCTGATGTGAACATGCATATTGCAAGAATTCACGTATTGGTCAATGTCTAATGCTACAACTTTAGTGTTGGGTTCTATTTTGTTTTATATTGACGTGTGCAACTTCGAGAGAAATGGTTGAACGTGTGCAACACTTCAAAAACATAATTCCCTCCAATAAGGATTACCTTTTGGGTTATAAAAGACAAAAAACTATACATTTGTAGGGACATCAAAAGGAACATTTAGGCAATCACAAAATGATATGTAAGCACAATGTGAATGCATTGACTTAACAATGGTATAACTGACTTTAGCATTCCCAACAACTTAACGTAAGCAACAAGGCATTGCCTTATAGTGCATTCGCTCATATTTGTAAATGTAGTGAAATCTATTCACATGTGGATGCCAAAAAGAAATTTGAGTTGTGACCGACAATAGAATGCTAAAAGAAACATTTTGAACATTATATTATCGCAATTCAAATGGCTCAACAAATTTTACAAGAACATTGTGGTTTCAAATAAATAAATAGAAGGTTTTGCACCAAAACTTTTTTAACTATGCTTATCAAAGTAATTAAAAACAAGAAGTTATTATGGTAAATCCATTAGAGTATGTACCACATTTTAACTCTCAAATTTATATACTTCCTAGTGCTTCATAATTATGGGTTGAAACCTAGAAGAGCCCTTATCTTCTAGTATTTTGGCATTTCCCACGATTATAAGGATAACAAACTATCAAACCTTTTACCGATATAGATATAGACTATTTATGGCAAATTCCCAATTTCCAATTGGCATTTTTATTTCCCTATGTTTTGAGTTTGTTTGTATAGATTTTATGACCTCATAGGATAACAATTGCATATTATTTGCTTTGTCCCATCTCAAGCCTCCTCAATAAACTTTAAGTATTAACGATCGATTACAGTTTGTTTCTTCAATTGTGTAGTATTTGCTTGCTGCACATAGTTATTTAACGGATAATAGTTAACCAAAAGAAAGCAAGCCACAATATACAATGATTTGGTTTGTTGGTAATAGGTATAGGGAACAAAATTATTAAGCATAAGAAATTGTGTTAAAAGGCTTTAATGGCGAATGATATCCACATCTTGATAACATTGCCAAAGTCCCCCTGACATTTGGTTGGATACTTCACAAGAATTTTTTTATATCATTCTGCAATCATAGGTAAACCATCAGGCAATCAACGAGGAAATTCTCTCGTTAGTACTAAAACATTTCTCAATGAACTATTTCCAACAATGAAGTTTACAATTAAGGCAAAATTCCAGAGTACAAACATTTTTTAATTTACCTCGAAATTGGAAGGAGATGTTGTTGGTGCATATCGTTCCACAATCTCCCCATCTCTATTAACCAAAAACTTTGCGAAATTCCACTCGATGTCATCACCTGCGGTACCTCCCTTTGAGCTTTTCAGAAGCTTATAGAGAGGTGAGGCGTTCTCTCCATTCACATCTATCTATCATCACAATTCAGATTACCTCAACATAAACAAGTGCTATGTGTGCATACTACTAATAGACAATTATTAATGGAAATCTCAACAGATATGTGCAATTAAAATTATAAATGAATTATGTTAATTCTTCTTGATCAAGGAGAAGGCATACTATACCTTGTCAAAGATGGGATATTCAGCTTTGAACTTTGTACAAACAAAGTTCTGGATTTCCTCATTTGAACCCGGCTCTTCCGCAGAAAATTGGTTGCATGGAAAGGCAAGGATCTCCAATCCTGTATAAACACACTACGGTGAACCTTTGGTTCATAGAAAAACAAGATGCAGCAGCTGTAGTTCACATTCTCAGAGGACAAACAACCTTCCTCTTTGTACTTGGTGTAGATTTCCGTGAGCTCAGTGTAGTTAACTGTAGTAAGACCACTGCAAAGATGAACGTTCAGTAGATAGCATGTTACATTTATCACAAAAGACAAAGGTTGAATGGTTTGAACCCACAACCTTAAGCTATCACTGATTTATATCCATTTTTTGTAATTACAGTCTCCAGGTTTGGACAAATCAATGTAGTAATCACACATTGTGCTTTGGTATGTGGTAATGACATCCTACAGAAGAAGAGAACACATACCAGTATGATGCCACATTAACGATGAGCAGGACTTTCCCTTTATAAATGCCAAGATTCACATCGTTTCCCCGGTTATCCTAAAGATTATATATGCATGACCAGACTTAAAGAAAGCACCACAAGAAAATTACTTTAAATTTATGCCATTCTAAACAAACCCATTTCAAGCAGCTCTGCATACAAATGTCAGAAGAAAATTAATTCAGATCTATGGCTTTCCAGGAGATCCCATTTAAATTATTCCAGCACGAGTCCATTCAAGCCCTGGTGCTAATGATACAAAACCATCTAAACGGTTCCACGTAATTTCGTTTCCAAGACACCTATTTAAGTCTGAGGATTTCCCATATTTTAAAATCTATAAGGAAATTTGCTTCAAAAACCATAGTTCAAATGCATAAGAACACACGTATTTTAAAGCTGTAAGAATATCCATATTCCAAATCTATGTGAGCGCACATGTTTCAAATGTATTAGAAAACCAATCTTTTAAATCTATAAGAGAAAATTCATTTCAAATCTTAGCCAAAACCCACTTCCAACACCAAACATACTTCAAGACTATATATAAGAGCACCCATACTTCAAATCTATAAGAACACCCAATTTTTCGAATCTACAATAAAGCCATACATTTAATATATAAGAAAATTCCATATTCATAATTTATAAGAGCGCTCCATATTTTAAATGTATAGAAATAAGAAAATGGCACCCGGATTTCAAATTGATGGAAACACCCAACATATATGTAAGAATCGATTAAAAAACGTATTTCAGACCTACGAGATAAAATTCGTTCCTTTATTTATGAGAAAACCAAGAAATCAACATTTACATCTAGGCTTCTCTGATCGAACCCAATAATGAACGAACTTGAGCCAATCCAAAAACATGAAAACGAAAGACAGAGATCGTCGATAAAATTATATTTGATTCAAGTGCATACCTTGACAGTGATGTCGTAAAGGGTGGAAGAAGAAGCCATGACAGAAAATTAGGCGCAAGAGATGAGAAAGAGGTATAAAGATGAAGCAACGAGCTGAATGGAATGGTTCAAGAAGTTGGGTATATATATATATATATATATATATAATTTGGAGACTGTGTCCTATCGTTCTGTAGTTTTCACCATATTACGATAGATACCCTCGGTCAAAGGCTTCGTAACTTATGTACTCTGCATAAATCAGATTGCATGATATTATAATGTTGACATGAACTAGAATGACATACAAAAAAAATGTTGACATGTATCACAATGGTGTTCTAAACACTCATATGACACACGTACAAATGTCGACATTATCCTAACTAAGTGTCTTCTAAGCACCACTCTGACACAAAAATGTTGACATGATTGTAGTGTCATTCTAAACACCAGTTTATGACACACAAATTATGACTTCATGGAAGTCTTGTTGTAAATACAACAGCTAATTGGCCATACATGTGATTTAATGTTAATGCTTAAGAATCCACATTCCTTCCATAAATTTGCCTTTAATTTCTTGAATGAAAATTAAAATGTTTAGAATGGCTACATTACTTCACTTGGTCACTAATTAAAACACTAAGATTTCTTAGTTTGATGTCAATTTGAGAGAGAGATTGAGAGAGAAGAATTAGCGTCTTTTAAGGGGCCAAAATGGCATATAAAACCAAACATGATATTACATCTTAAGTGTTGTCTTGTCTTTGAGAACAACAAATCAAAGCACATACATATTACTAAGTTTTTAAAAAAAGGCAAAAAGGTAAAAAGAGACTAAAAGATAGTCTTACCGATACATGTAAGATTCTCAAGTTAGAAATATTGTAATTTTTGTCTTCAAAAGATCTATAACATATGTAGTTGGATCCAAAATGGAGAGGTCTTCGAAGCAAGGGAAGCACTTGCGATGGTAGAGATAATGGCTTTATTTGTCAATGACAAGGGTGGTTAGATCATCGTCCATGGCCTACGTGCACAACAAATTGCTATTTCCCAAATCTATTGTAATCCCTTTGCTATGTCCTAGTCAGGAGCTCGTTTATGTATCTATTGATTGACTTGTAGCATGAGTAAGAGTGATGGGGCTAAAGAAAGTGGCGATGGTTCTTTGTGTGATGAGCTTGTGTGGCGCTGCTGGAGAGAGAGAGAGAGAGAGAGAGAGAGAGAGATTATATTATCGTCTTTGGAGGTCAAATATGACCTATGAGACTAGATGGAGAGCTACTAGTAGCACAAGCTTTGGTTGATGATTCTTTAATGTTTCTACAAGCCTCACGAGAGAATCTTGAGAAGGGGATGCTTGTATGGAACCAATTTGCATTGGCTTTCGGATTATATATTAATTGGAGGAAGTCTAGTCTCATCTCATGTATTGAAAGCGATTCGGAATGTTTAGGATGGCAAGGATCCATAGTGAAGAAAGGCTCTATTTTTTACACTTGGGCTATCCATTAGGAATGAATGTTACAAATGGTCAATTGATTGAATGGATGTCTAGTGAGTTGAGGGATAAGTTCATGTATTGGAAGTCACAATCTTGGTCATTTCATGTACACGAAGGTTGTACAATGTATTATGGAACCGACGATATTATATTACTTGCCATTGTTGCCATTGACAAAGAAGGCTTTGCGTTCAGTTTTGTAACCTCTTCGATATTTGTTATGGAAGAAGAGGGATAAGATGGGAATCACTTGGGTTGCGTGGAATCATCTAACAACCCCTAAGCGCTTGGGGGAAGCTGGAATATTGAACTTATCTATGGATATGATGGCTCATAGATTTTCATTATTACAAGACATGTGTTCAAACTCACAAATGGATATCTATTGTTCAATATTTCAATGGTAAGGTTGCCCAATGGAGACCAGGTGGTCATGGGTTCAACCCCTACATTCCACAATAGATGGAATCTAGTGAAATAAGTGATATTTATGAAGTAATAGAGAGGTGAGGAAATTGGGTTTCGAACCCAAGATGTAGTGTGTGTGTGTGTGTGTGTGTGTGTTGTTATTGAACTTAAGACATGGTTAATATATTAAAAGTAATGGTTCTCACAAAAAAAGGCATCATGAGAGTCTCAACATGAATTCTTGCAAAATGCCATTAACTTCCCTTGTGGTTGTGGGAAATCATGTTTGCCAAAAATAAGTTTTTATCTTTAGAGCTTAAACATAAAAAGAGGGGAATATAGAAATGCAGATAATTAAGAATAATAGTCATCAATATTATCAACTATTCATAATGTCAATAATGAACTTATGCATCGTAACTATAATCACATTTTTTATGGAAGTGTGAATTCACTCATTTTGACAAGTTACAAATCCTTATATTACAAAAATTGTAAATCTTATTTTTATTAATATTTAAATAAACAAATTATTATTCAAAATTTCAATGAGGCAATTGACACAATATGGGTCACTCTGAAAGGCATTGTTCTTGATAAATAATGAGGTATTCTATCTATAAATAACTATTGTCCTCAATGCATAATAGTTCAAGTAATAGTTGAAGGAATCCTCAAGGAGCTATCCCTCTGACTTTATTTTGATGTGTTTATATCGCCTTTCTAGCAATGTTGATTTTATCAAGATTGACAACACCATTGCTAGCATCACAATAGTTGAGCTGTATCCATAAAAACTGTATCTTGAATTTTCAGCCACAATGTATATGAGAGGTCTCATTGGCGTGGTTTTCAGGTGATAGTTCTCTAATTTCACAAGATACGAATAGTTGTACATTCTCCTTTCTTTAAGGGTCATATAGTAGCTCATAATGAAGAAAATCGTCAGCGAGAAGTCTCATTGATATTTCCTAGTCGACATTTTCTTTGGAACAATATAATTAGGTGCCATGAAAACAAGGATATATCTGTCAAATCAGCATAATTCATCGATGACCATAAGTTGCCATCACCATATACAAATCTTGGGCATAAGGGCGTTGGTATCATTCATAGAATAAATCCCACTTTGCTCATATCTTCAGAAAATATCTTGAAAACTAAAATCCCTTCCGTCAACATCTCCCAATGAGATCCTGAAAACTGACATCCATCCTTTAATATCTTTGAGTGATGTCTCGGAGACCAACACTGATGAATGTGGTGAGAAATGTCTTATATTTGCTGAGACCACCAAAGCATCGACCAATAACGACATGATAACTAGGTCGATGCTTTACCCTAGCCCAATAGCTTGATAAGTTTTTCCTATTCTTGATATACTCTTTATATACCCCAAGAAGCTCAATCAATCCCAATATAGGTAAGAACATTGCATCTGCCATGGTGAATGTATCACCAACTAAAAATTGTGTGGTTGTTAGCTGTTCTTCGGCCATGTCAAGCAGCCTTCCTAGTTGACTAATATTTGCTTCTAGTGCTTCTGTATCTTTCATCATATCATCAGATGCATATGCTCTATGCAACTTTAAATGGTATTTGCTTGCAAGAGCTGGTTCCTTGGCCATTTTTGCAATAACTACTTTTCTCTTGAACCGGCTGAAGTATGTATGGATCCAAACAGGAATGTGTCTTAATGTGAACAGATGAGGGTCCCATTCATTTAGTCTATGCATCCATTCATGTAGTTTCTCCTTATTCACAATGTCTCCACCTAGTGGCTCATTGACTCTGTCTATGAACCTGAAATGCCCACATAATAGCTCTCATTTAAGGAAAACAAGTGTTTCCACATGACAAAACTCCCATAGAACCTTTCTCATTAAGATAGATCAGGGTATAATGTGCTGCTTAAGTATCAACTAGCCAACAAAAGGTATATCATATAGTATGAGTAGATATATGGTTAGAAAACTTACTCCAGAATTGCAAGGGTGTCAGTCAGAACAACATTCCCATTGCGAAACACAGGCATTCTACCATCTGGGTTAATATTGAACAAATCTGCATTCAAATCTTTGCCTGTGACAGGATTCAAACTGTGTGAATTGTAATCCAGCCCTTTCTCTTCTAAGGCCAGCCTGACCTTTTGACTGTTGATCGAGAATGCATGATGATAAAGCTGCATATTCCCTGCTATCTTCAAAATGCATATCACTCAATTCCTCCTGAAGAATAACACATCCACCAATGTATGCAGGAAATCTGTTGACTCAAAACAGATTACTGGAATCCTTGCTCTAATATTGATCTGTATTCCTGTAATATTACACAAATGTGTTATAGAAATTATATCAATGGATAACAACACATCATCTACAATGCAAGAAGTGGTTTCATATTGTCATATTATTGACAAGCACTGATGTTACAAAACATGTTATCCCAACATTCAAACAGTGTTTGGAACAAAGGTGCACTCATTTGTGGATTTGAAATATTTATAGATGGAACAATGTCAATCAAAATATACAAATTGTTTGTTGAAATAATATGAAAGTTGCGGTGTTTTCTCATAACTCCCTATGGTTTCATGAATGAAAAGCAAATTCGAGTGATTAGTGCAGAAACATTTTCCTGAATTTTGAACCATTGGTTTATTGTATATGGAAATGTCAAGTGTGTACCATTATATATTGAGATTACAGATGACAAGGGTGCATCAAGGGTAAAAGGTAAAAAATTGAGAAATTTTTGGGTTTCTCAGGTCACTGGTGCAATCAACAAAGAAAGCCAGTAAACAAAAATGCATATAATGTTTGCCAAACTCCTGTAAATTTGTGGTTTCTTTGGTAATTCTGAACATTTCATGCATGACATCGAAACAGGGCTGAAAATCTTCCAAGCCCACAATAGATTATCATTAACTTGAATAATGCCCTCCATTTTGGAAGGAATCACAGAATTTTGATATATTTGATGACAAATTTGGAATTTATAACACAGAAATACGAATTAAATAAACAGCTGAAGCCACAGAGCTCATGTACACAAATTCTTGTATAATTCATGGTTCCTCATCAATGTTAACTAAAAACAAATGAAGCAAAATGCACAAAAAATAATTAGATAAACGACTGATGCAATGTATTTCATATATCGAAATTACTGTATAATTCATGGTTCCTCTGCAACACTGGCTAAAAACAAATGGAGAAATTTACACAAAACAAGCTAAATGGAAAATTCCCATGGTATATATTTCACGGTTTTTCTTCACAACTAACTGAAAGAAAAGAAGCACATTAGAAAAAAAACGAAAACAACTGAATCCATAAGAGTTTAGGTATGAATGAGCCATAATACACACCACAACACTAACTAAACAAGAGAAGACAATAAATTATTTAATTTTTTATGATTCTTTCTCAAAACCAGCAAAAAGAAAAGAAGCCTGAAACTCACAGACAGAAATTATTTAATTTTGTTTTTCTACAGATCTGAAGGAGATCAAACAAAATGGCCATTCACAATCAAATATGAGTCGCGTTTGGAACACAGAACCTTCATTCTAAATGGCGCAGAAACATAACGATCCATATTATATTTGAAGAATTCAGACGAAAAATGAACAAGAAAAGCAAACAGTAAATAAATCAATCAATGGAACTCACAGAATTGTTTGGTGATTTTGAAAGATCGATCTGAGAATCAGAATAAAACGGGAATTATATCTATTCTTTCTTTCTTTTCTGCCTGTCTGTCTCTTCTGTCTTTTGCAGAGCCTCGGTAGGCCTCTCGATGTTTTCTTTATTTCCCCAACTACCCCTTTTTGGCTTTTGTTATTTACCGAAATGCCCTTTGTTTTTGTTATTGGGAAGGGGAGCTGCCCAAGACCAATTCGGAGAGATAACCAAAACTTAGGGGTATTTAGGCAAATCGAGAAGAATGTGGAGGCCTTTTTGGAGCCCTTCTACTCACTTGAACTACGACAAATGTTGTGTTAATTTTTAATAAATATTAAGGTTATACATTACATTAATTAAGTCGGCGCTACGTTGAACTAGTGTGAAGGTTTCGTTCCACCAAAAACAAAGTTGATAGTATCCTCGGGTAAATCCTAGTCTTTGGAATGTTGTTGTCTTCTAGATATATTAAACCTAGTTATCCCAATTAGCATAATTAGTTATGGCTCTTGTAGAATGCCAAACCTTTTTATGTTTCTAGAGTTGAGTCAAAAGGATACATTGAACGTGTTAGGATGTTTTGCATACCAATCTTTCACCCTCCTATTCCAATCAATCTCTCTTTATGAAGATCACATTATATTGATTGTTGTCTATGTGCATAGATTATTATTGATCTTTATGTCTCCACCAACTATTCAACTTCTAATTGTTCTAAATGGGGGACTGGTGTGATGCCTTACCAAATCATAAAATTATGTATGATGACGTTTTAATACATTTCAAATAGTTTAATGTTGATGAATTAAAATGTAGTAGATATAATTTATTGTAAAATAATGGCATATTAACCCATCATCATGAATCAAAATATCTCTCTTTCCACCAAGACAACGAATCAAATATCGAAAGTTGGGAAATATAAAACGGTGCATCAAATTTTTGGTCTTTTTTTATGGTGGGTTTGTCTTGGTGATTGGTTGTAAGTAGCTCCCCACCCAAAGCAACATAAATGTAGGAAAAAGAGTTCCAGCTCATTGCAAGCATTATTGTTTAAAAAAGCATATGTGTAATCACTATTGATTGAAGGTGATTCTTCACAATACATACATACATATATGATGCATTCTTGTTAAAACAATGAAGATGTTGTCATTAGTTTATTGGAATACACAGTTGATGATTTTTTGACTTTATGTAGGTCGTCATTGTTTTTTGCCCTAATCTCGTTTGTCAACCTATTTATACGCAATCTCCGTAAAGGTATTGACATTGGACAAGCTGAATTGTAATTTGTTCTTCGGTGTTGTTCCTTTCTTTTGTTCCATATACTAAATATAATGTCATAGTTATTGTCCATGGTTTTTTTTTTGTGTTGATTTTGGAATCCAATAGATGCTTGTAATGTTTGAAACATTTTGTTACTTCAAATTTATTCATGTCGCATTGCTCTTAACTAAACCTCCTTGCATGCCAAAACACTATTTTTATATGTGTTTTATAGCAACATCATGGACATGAAAAGGCAATTCAATTTGTCAAGATGATCTATACTTTTAGGGAGGGGCCAATGCCTGATATACTATGTAAGGAGTTATCAAGCCCTGTCATTACCAAATGATATCTTAGAACAACAATTAAAGAATTCTTGTGGTTCTACAACCCAACCCATCTCACTTAGTAAATCAATAAGGCATGGGTGCAACGTAACTCCTTTACTATTTACAATTGTCTCACATCTTATTTTGACAATGTAGGTAAATGGGTGGAAGATTTGTTTGGTTGGGTTATGTCTACCTTCAAGATTTCCTTGTGTTGCACACTCTTCATCGAACAACCTGTTTGGTCTGAGGATCAATATGAATGAACAAGTTACAAGACCTAATATCATGTACGAAAATGAAATTGCATGACCTTGGTTATGTAGGGGTGATAGTTCGTTGTGGTATGATTTACCAACATTTAGGATAACATATTGGTATGAAACTTTGAAATGTGAGTCTCATTCAATGGATAATTTGAGAAATGTGCATCATATCTACATATTGTGAAGTTGTGCAATCAATAATGACTCTTACGGTGTCATATTATATGGTTATTACCATGAGCTATTGACCCATTAACAACTTCAATGTGATTTTTTTAATGGTGAAGGAAAGAAAGTTTGGGTCTTTATTGGGTGGCATGGAAGCATGTTTGTAATTTTCCTAAAAGACTTAGCAAGACAAGAATTCCAAATATATATGAACATATTGTGGCATGGAGAGCCTCATTCCTTAGAGGCATGGTTGAAGGAAACCAACCGTGGAAGAGTTGGTAACTTACTTTATTAAGAAGTTTGGGATCAAAATTGGAAAAGAAAATACAATTGACTTGTGATGGAAAATAGTCACTAGTGATCTAAATGATACATGTTATAGGTAATTGATAGCCAATTGTTTGAAGAGATTGTTGCATTACATATAATGGCTTCCTCCATTTGAGAGAGGGAAAGGGGGGGAGAGTGAGAGCGATTTTGCATAATGATCCTTATGGTCAGTTTTTGGTTCTAGAAATCACGTTTTTTGGTGAGGTTGTGTGGGTGGTTGGGATTTATGCCCCTAACCAAGCCATTCAACGCATTGCATTATGGGGCTCACTCCTTCAAACCATATATGTGGGTCGTCCAAGATTACTTATGGGTGATTTTAACATGTGTGTTGATGCATCTCAATGTACGTCTGAACATTCAATCATAGATGATCTAGAGCAACTTGGTTGGGATTCATTGGCCATGGAGGTTTTGAAGTTGGATGTTTGGACATGGTTGCATGGGAATGATCTGGGTTTTACTTTCCAATATGCTCAACATAGACAAACATGAAGTTGGTTAGATAGAATGTATGTGATGCACGATGATTCTTTTTTACTGACATCACTTTGTATGACAATTCTACAAGATGTAGGAACTTCAAATCACTTTCCTATTTGTTTGGAGGTTTGGGGTCATGTAATTGACATGTATAAATCCTTACTTGGAAAGCCTCTATTACCCTTTAACTCTTCTCTTTTGCTTCAACCTCACTTTGATTCTCTCATGGAGCAAATTTTGGTAAATTTTTCACAATAAGTGAATCTTAAAGGAGTTAAAGCATGGGATATCACGTTACGAAACATTCAGATCATTCATCGTATGTATGGAGTAACTAATGCTCAATGAAGGTGAGGTCTTCTTCGACAATTCTCACAAGTTCTCTCCAAGTATAATGCATTGTTGATACATGCACCATTAGATGAGGAGCTTTGGGATATCCAAAGTCAATTGCAAGTTATTATTCCTCAATTGCAATGCCAAAGTTATCGTTATGCGAAGATGTGTCAACTAAGGGATGGGCTCATAGATAATCAATGTCAATCTCATTTGTTTTTCCAAGCATTACATCCTACTTATGCTCGATCTAATGCAGTATATGTGAAGCAAGGGGATGAATTGATAGTGGATCCTACTACAATAATTGACATGTGTGTTCATTACTTATAAGGAGTTGATTGGCCCACAATTGTTAATGACAAATGAGACGAGTAGAGCACGATGTGAGTTTTATGATGTGGTTGGATGTATTGTGCATGACCTCATTAGTCATGAATTGGATGCAGATTTCCCTGAGTATGAGGTGGACACAGTTTTAAGGCATCTTCCTTGTGGTAAGAGCATTGGTTGGGATGGCTCAATAAATGAAGTTTTTAAGAGATATTCGAACATTTCTTTGATGGGGGGGGGGGGGGGGGGGAGGGGTATAAGATATTTACAAAGGTCTTGGCAAATAGATTACAAAATTATTTGCCAAAGTTGATACACCCTGCCCAATATGGTTTTATTTCTTTGATGGGGGGTGTTGGAAGCAATGTCGTCTGTGCGGAAGATCTTGAAGCACTCGATTCCTGTTTATTCTCCTGCGTATGACAGAATGTAGGTCGTTGCACAGAGAGAGAGAGAGAGAGAGAGACACAAAAGAGTTTCTTATTTCATAAAGCAACCATACAACAACCAACCTCACAAAGAGGTTACAAGGTCACTATATATAGTGACCGACTTAGGGCAACTGCCCTTTATGCTAATTACATAAATGGCCAAAACGGGATGGTGTGAATACGTCCATTATACACATGTATTCGACACTCCCCCGTAATGGGCGTATACATGGGTTATCTAAGATTACAGGTATAGACTTAGGTTCTCGGACATATCAGCTTTGTTCGAGTCGGCAGGATCCGAAGACAGAAGACCGAACTGGTCGGGTCGGAACAGTTGAAGCCGATCATTAAGGAGCTGATGTCGGTTGTCGGGAACCATCCTGCTCTATGTCCGGCTCTAACCGGACTGGTTTGTCGTTACGCCCATCTGATGCCGAAGAGACCGAAAACGGTCTGCCGAAAGACACTTGGTCATTCCATCTGCGACATTGTCGGTTGTGGATATTTTCTCTAGACCGATTTTCCCTGAAATGACGCAGTCCCGAACGAAGTGATATCGAACGTCGATATGTTTGGAGGCGTTGTGGTGAACCGGATTTTTCGACAAGGCAACAGCACCTTGACTGTCGCTGTAGACAACTGGAGCCGAGTCATGTTCGACTTGTCGAAACGTGTGCGCCAGCCGACCGAGCCACAAAGCTTCTTTTGCTGCGTCGGACGCAGCTACATATTCTGCTTCGGTCGTTGAGGTCGCTGTGCACTCCTGAAGTTTCGACTTCCACGAGATTGCTCCATTGCCGAATTTGAAGCAGTATCCGGTTGTTGATTTCCGACTGTCTATACAGCCGGCGAAGTCCGAGTCGGTGTAACCGACTACGCCTGAGGTTCGGTTCGGTCCGAAAAGAATGCCATGGTCTTTTGTGCCAGCCAGATATCTGAACACATGCTTGACTGCGTTCCAATGCGATCGGCCAGGATTGTGCATAAATCTGCTAACGACTCCTACGGCATGAGAGATATCAGGCCGTGTCGCGACCATCAGGTACATAAGGGAGCCGACTGCCGGTGCATACGGTACCGACTTCATATCTTCCCCCTCCGGACCGGATGTCGGGCAGTCTCGCTGAGAGAGCCGAAGATTCATAGGGAGCGGGGTTGAAGCAGATTTGGCTGATTGCATGTTGAAGCGTTCCAAGACACGTCCGATATAGTCGGTCTGAGACAAAAAAAGGTGTCGTTTGTCGCGATGCCGACTGATCTTCATGCCGAGTATGTGTCGTGCCGGACCGAGATCCTTCATGGCAAACTTCAACCGCAGTTGCCGAATGAGATCGGCAAGTTCGCCCGCGTGGCGTCCAGAAATTAGCATGTCGTCCACGTAAATGATGAGGAAGATGGGTGATCCATCTTGAGCTGTGTTGGTGAAGAGACAATGGTCCTCATCGCTTTTTGAGAAGCCGATCGATGTGATGAAGTCGTCGAACTTCTTGTACCATTGTCGCGGTGCCTGTTTGAGGCCGTATAGACTCTTCCTGAGTCGGCAGACTAGATGTTCTTGGCCAGTCGCCACGAAGCCTTTTGGCTGCTCCATATAAATTTCCTCGTCTAGATCACCATGGAGGAATGCTGTTTTGACATCTAGCTGAATCAGCTCCAAGTTGTCGGCTGCCACTACGCCGAGTAGGAAACGAAGGGTTGTCATTTTCACCACTGGTGAAAAAATCTCGTCGAAGTCGACGCCGTATTCTTGTCGGAAGCCCTTCGCAACTAGTCTGGCCTTGTACTTTGGGGTGGTCGAATCAGACGTCTCTTTTAGTCGATAAACCCACTTGCAAGGAAGAGCACGTCGGTTCCTAGGTAATTCGACCAGATCCCAAGTCTTGTTTGCCCGAATGGAGTGCATTTCCGACTCCATCGCCAGATGCCAGGTGGCTGAATCGACGGATGTCGATGCTTCTTCGTAAGACGTCGGTTCGCCGGCGTCGGTGAAGAAAATTCCAGGAGAATACCTCTCCGGAGGTTGCGACAGTCTCTCGGATCGTCGAGGCATGATTGGACTGGTCGCATCGGGTATCGTGGTTGGATGGTCCGAAAGCGGATTGTTCTGCTGTGCCGAGTCGGAGTTGTCCGAGTCGGTAGTGTAAGGTTCAGCTACCCGTGAAGCTGACCGTGTGTTGAGAGCGGGGCCTTCTTGAAGGGTCGGCACATCGGAAAAGGTTACCCTTCGGACTTCGATCGGTTTTTCGACTGATGGATTCATGGCCGACTCGTTGAACACAACGTCCGAACTTCGAACGATTTGTCTGCGTTCGGGGTCCCAGAGTCGGTATCCCATTTCGCCGTTGGATCCATATCCAAGGAAAATGCATTTCCTGGACCGAGGTGCAAGTTTTCGGCGATCATCTTTCGGAATAAGGGTGTACGCCTCGCATCCGAAGATCCTCAGCTTGTCGTAATTCGGCTTACTGCCGATCCATAGTTCCTGAGGAATTTGAAGTCCTAGAGGTCTACTTGGCGACATATTGATTATGTGTACTGCCGTGAGTAGAGCCTCTGCCCAGAAGCCATCCGACAGTCCGGAGTGTTGGAGCATGGAAACTATCCTTTCTTGGATCGTCCGATTCATTCGTTCTGCAATCCCGTTTTGCTCCGGACTGTGTGGTGCCGTAAATTCACGTCGGATGCCGCGTTGTCGGCAGAATTTGACGAATTCATCGGATTTGAACTCTCCCCCATTGTCTGTCCGAAGGCATTTCAGCTTTCGGTCGGTTTGATTTTCTACCATAGCGAGCCAATCGGTGAAGATCGAGAAGACCCGATCTTTGGTGCGAATTGGATAAGCCCACACCTTTCGAGTCGAATCGTCAATAAAAGTGACGAAGTAAGAGGCACCACCTAGAGACTGATGCGGCATTGGGCCACAGACGTCCGAATGGACTAAATCGAGAGGTCTCGTTTCTTTTGGTGCTGATGTCGGGTGTGATGTGGCTGCTTGTTTGCCATACTGGCAATGCTCGCAGAATTGATGGTCGGAGAAGGAGAGTTTGGGGATGTATCCGGCTCTAGATAGGTGCGTGATGCCGGCCTTGCTGAGGTGTCCTAATCTTCGGTGCCATAGTGATGACACAGGAATATCCACCAAAAACAGGTTACCCTCTCTGAGCGTAACATGTAACGGATACAGGGAGTGTATCTTGGGTCCTCTAGCAAGCAGGAGGTTCCCCCTGTGGAGTGTCCACCCTCCCGAAGAAAAACCGGCACGAATGCCGTCTTCATCTAGTTGTCCGACTGAGATCAATGGCCGTGAGAGCTCGGGTACATGTCGGACATTGTGGAGTACAAGTGTAGAGCCACCTGCAAGGTTGAGCTCTACTGTGCCGATTCCGATGATGTCACAGTGTTGCGAGTTACCGACCCGAACTGAGTCGGAGTGACGGATCGTGTATTGCCGAAATTGGGATCGATGAGGAGTCACGTGAAACGACGCGCCCGAATCCAAGAGCCATGTGCTCGATTCTTCAGTCGTGAGCAGAACTTCTGAGCCAACTGGATTTTCGATTGATAGTATGTTCGGGTCGTCTGGTAGCACATCAGTTGAGAAGCTGACGTAATTGATCTCCTCATGCCGGCCACTCTTCTTGTTGTTCTTGTTCTTGAGTGCGCGGCAGTCGGCTTTGATGTGTCCGGGTTTCTTGCAGTAGTTGCAGATTCGGTTATCCCGTGACTGGCTCCGTCTTCGCTGATTGTTCGGCGGTCGTGAGGAATCTCTTCCTCGTATGTTCGATCGGTCTGTCGAACCTTGTACTACGTAAGCGTCGTCCGTTGAGTCTTTGGCAAAAGACTTTCTCCGAGCTGCTTCGGTCAGGATTGCGCTCGTGACTTCGGAGTATTTAACAGCCGTGGTTGACGCGTTGCACACGGTTGTGACGAAAGTTTCCCATGATGAGGGAAGGCTACTCATGAGTATCATTGCTCTGAGTTCATCCTCGATTGCCGTCCCCTGTGACGAGATTTGGGAGCTTATGCTTTCGTACTCATTGAGGTGTGCTTGAACCGAATCGGATTCTTTCATCCGCAAGTTGTAGAGGCGCCGGATCAGAAACATCTTTGTTGCGGCGACCTTCTTTTCGTAAGTGTCCGACAGTGTTTTCCACAGTTCAAATGCTGTCGTACACGATTGCACCGTAAAGTATACCGATTCCGATAGGTGCATCCGAATCGTGGCGCGGACGATTCTGTCCAGCTTCTGCCACTCAATTGGTTTGTATCCTTCTGGAGGTTCTTCATTTTCGATGGGATCGATTTGCCCCTTGACTATGAGATAGTCTTGCATTTGTTCCTTCCAGAAGTTGAAGTTCGATCCATCGAACTTTCGTAGACTCATTTCTGACGAGCCGGATGTTGATGCCATCAAATTCGGTTTTGGTTAACGAAGCTCGGTTCGGAGTTGACTACGGACCTTGTTGGAGTGCAGCCGGTTGGCTCACCCGATATTGTTCTAGTCGGGTTTGAACCCGAGTCGGTTCGGCTTCGGAACTTGCTCGAATTGACTTCGGTAGCTTGAGGGACAGAGCCGACTGGTCTTCCCGAATGTTGCCGAGTCGGAGTGAGCCCGGTTCGCTTCGGATATATATGCCGAATACCGATTATTAAAACCGATTATCTGGACCGATTCTGCTTCGGGTGACTGCAGCAACGAGAGAGATGGATCTAACTGATCCTCTCGAATGTCGATCAGCCTGATGAAGGACGAATTTGGGGTTGTTGTCTTGAGACCGATCTGCACCGAGTGGTTACAGCGAGCGGCGTTTGATGACCTCTTCGGATGCCGTTTAACCGAATGGAGCACGAATCGTGTCAATGTTGCACGAGGGGATTTCACCTCGAGCGGTTACAATCACAAGGAACGGAGTACAGCCTGCTGGCTTACTCCAAACAAAGATGATCTAACGCGATGAGATGCAAACCTGGTTTTTTTTTTTTTCTTCTTCCTCTCTCTTCTTCGAATGACGCAGGAAACCGAATGCTGAGACGACGGCCGACAGCGGATTGAGGGACCGACTACTGTGCAGGCTCTGATACCAGATGTTGGAAGCAATGTCGTCTGTGCGGAAGATCTTGAAGCACTCGATTCCTGTTTATTCTCCTGCGTATGACAGAATGTAGGTCGTTGCACAGAGAGAGAGAGAGAGAGAGACACAAAAGAGTTTCTTATTTCATAAAGCAACCATACAACAACCAACCTCACAAAGAGGTTACAAGGTCACTATATATAGTGACCGACTTAGGGCAACTGCCCTTTATGCTAATTACATAAATGGCCAAAACGGGATGGTGTGAATACGTCCATTATACACATGTATTCGACAGGGGGGGGGGGAGGGAGGGGTATAAGATATTTACAAAGGTCTTGGCAAATAGATTACAAAATTATTTGCCAAAGTTGATACACCCTGCCCAATATGGTTTTATTGCAAGTAGGAATATATTGCATAATCTGTTGAATGTTCAAATGGCCATAAATTATGCTCGAAACACTCATCAAGAATTGATTATTGTGCAATTAGATTTGGAGAAAGCTTATGGTCATGTTAATTGGTCATTTGTTTCTGGGTTAATGCATACAATGGGCTTCGGACCTCGTATGTCTCTCCTCATATTTTTATTAGGACAGGATGTGGTGTCTCAAGTAATGCTTAATGGGGGAGTTACATCAAATATTTCCCTCACAATATCCGTTCATCAAGGATGCCTTCTTAGCCCATTGTTGTTTGCTATTGTTAATCATCCCTTGTTAGTGATGTTATCAAGGCTTGCAACAAATGGTGACATTGTGGGTCTACACCTTCTGTCTGGAGGGCAACTAGTAGCACAAGCTTTGGCAGATGATTATTTCATGTTTCTACAAGCCTCACGAGATAATCTTGAGAAGGGGATGCTTGTATGGAACCAATTTACATTGGCTTCAGGATTACATATTAATTGGAGGAAGTCTAGTCTCATATCAATCACTCACATAATTAGATGTTAATTAACCCTTGCTTCATTACCTAATTATTAACATGGTATCAAAGCGTGTGGTTTAGTACATCCACTATGCCCACTCGACCTCGTGATTGTGTGTTCGAGACGCCGACGAGAAATGTGGTTATCCACTACGGTAGTGCCGCTACGTAGAACGTGTATGTGACCAAAGGAAGAAAAGCCAAGAAGGAAGACATTGCATCAACATAAACACACAAATGGGTAGCCCGCTCCATAGTGAAAAGCTAGACCGGAGCAATTATTCATCTTGGGAGTACAAGATGAACCAATACCTAGTTGGCCAAGGGTATTGGAGCTACATCAACAGTGCACTCGAAAACAAACCCGACAACACAAATGCCAACTACCCAATGCGGGAGCAAGGAGCGAGTTGGGTAATGTATTGCTTGGCAACATGTGCACGACCACATGCTTAGCCACATTTGAGATGCCAAGATGCCTAAAGAAGCGTGGGCGAACTTAAAGAAAATCTTTGCCGCCAACACGACCGCACGCAAGCTTCAACTCCGGCAAGAGTTGAACAACATACAACAAAAAGATATGCTCGTGTCATACTACACCGCCAAGAACAAGAGCATTTGCGACTCACTTGGCTCCATCAACCTAAATGTCGACGAAGACGAGATGGTTCAAATATGCTTGGGCGGTCTTGCACAACTATTCGACTCATTAAGGACGACAATATTAGTGAGGGAAAATCCTCCTTCGTTCTTTGACCTTCAATCAATGCTATTGGTTGAAGAGAACCATGTCCGAATCAAGAGCAAGTCATCGGAAAGAGAAATGTTCTTCTCGAATTCGGATGGTGGCTGAGGACGAGGTCGAGGCGGTAGGAGAGGTCAATTCGACCCATCTCAAGAAGGGAACTCAAACCTTCAACAACAAAACGGAAGCCAACGAGGAACCTTTGAAAGAAGGGGGGCTTCAATGCCGAACAAAATCGGCAAACAATGCCCATTACTTGCAACTATTACGGCAAAATCGGCCACCGCGAAGAGGAGTGTCAGAAGAAGAGAAGGAGTCGGCTTCGACAAGCCGACAAGTCACAAACTATGCCACCAACTCTGAATACGACGACTAGAGTAGACTATTCATAATGAGACATAGAGCGAACCGAGTGTGCGAAGCATGCCAACTCGGTGAACAACATCGACTCCCATTCCCGAAGGAGAGCTATGTTTAAGCAAAGGCATCCTCAACGTCATACATTCAGATGTATGGGGACCGGCACAAACACCGACAATCGGCGGATGCTGATACAACGTCACCTTCATCGATGACTACTCGCACTATACGTGGATCTTCTCGATGAAGAAGAAAAGTGAAGTGCTCTCCCACTTGTGAAAGCTCAAGAGCCAAGTCGAACAAGAAATCGGTCGACACATTCGATGCCTACAATCGGATGGAGGCATTATGCATGAGAAGTACATGGTGAACTTCTATTAGGCCGAATCAACATCCATGGCTGTCTATCTCATGAACCGGTGCACCACCAATGGAGTGCGTAAGCTAACTCCATACGAGCTCCTTGTTGGAAGGATGCCGATCTTGTCGCACCTCAAAGTGTTCGGAAGCATTGCGAATGTACACATCCCAAACGAAAACCGACAGAAGCCCGACGCAAAGTCAGAGAAATGTATCCTCGTAGGATACTCGTATGAGAAGAAGGCATACAAGTGTTATAACCCTTTGACCCGAGTGGTTCCGGTGAGTTGAGACGTAGTCTTCGACGAATCGGCATCATGGTATAAGCCCAATTCGGCTCCAGCTAACTCGATCGAGGAAGAGTTGAACGTCAACTCGGAGGACGATATTCGGACAAGTCCTCTACCAAAGGACAATCCAAGCCCACCTGAGCCTTCAAGCATTCCAAGCACGTCACAGCCAAGTACGAACTTGGACAAAGGCAAAGGTAAGATGCCCAAATATGAAGTCGACCACCCCTACGACAGTGATTCGGATGTGTCGACTCCCTGACTAGACAATGAGTATGGTGTTCCCATCATGTGTACACATCGGCAAGCAAAAAACTTCGACGCTCATCTAGAGAGAAGAACCTCGTCGCTCGGCTCGGCCACAACGAATATATGGCCCATCATTATGCCTTCGCGATGAAGGCCCGAGAGTTCGAGAACCCGAGAGCTCGTGGCCCATGATGGGTGGAAGCAGTAGGCCTTCACCCATTTCATACAAGCCTTCGTCACTGGCTTGAGCAAGAGGAATCGAGACTACATTGGAAAGGCCGAAGAAAGCCGAAGGCCGGACGAAGCCGATGAACGCTAATGCGGACATTGGACACCTCACACTTGAGCTTGAGGGGGTGTGTTGAGATATCAAGCTCAACTAGATTTAGCTAGTTAGTCAACACACGTAACTTAGTAGTTACCTGGATAGAATCTAGTTAGTGTGTTGACCTTAAAGCCTTAATAGGATTTTGTACTTCAGTGGGATACATTGTAAATCCTCCACTCCCATGTTCATTTAATATAGGACCTACACCTTTGTACCTATATACTACTCACACATGTGCACCTTTGCACATGAGATGTATATATACCTCATTGTGGGTATTTTTGTATTTTGATGATGCTTTTTAATATATACTCTCGTTAATCATCCCCCATTTATATTATTGTTCATAAGTGTAACTTCCTCTCTCTCTCTCTCTCTCCCTCTCACACACATACACACACATATCTCATACTCTTCCGCTTATCAATCACTCACATAATTAGACGTTAATTAACCCTTGCTTAATTACTTAATTATTAACAACTACAAAATATTGCATTGATGCAAGGTCCCTTACCTCTACAAACAAGAGAACAATCGTGGATTGATTGGTGTTTATGGGGTCAAACATTGTTGTTACTAATCTTTTGTATTATTGTTGTGTTGAATTACTTGGATGGTTATCATCTAAGGCTAAAGAATAATGGAAAATACACAAATATGATCGTGGGTGGTGGCGGATCTTACGACATAGTTGGCATTCTAAACTGCCACTTGTGGCAAAGGTCTTCATTTCAAGAGTTCTGATTGGAGGATTGCCTTTGGGATTAGCTCTAAAGTGTCGTGGACTAGCAACGGGTAATTGCTTTTTTTGCACTGTTCAAATGGAAGATAATACTCATCGATTTATACAATGTCTGATTGCTTGTCAGAGTTGGAGTTACATTTCTCAAATTTGGCAAGTTTTATCACAGTGTTATTTGACACCTAGATAGTGGGTATTTACACGATTTACACAGGTTTACCCAAAATCAGAGATGGAGATTGTTTTTCTATTTCTAAGATATTGGGGATTGTGTCATAATAGGAGCATGCGCAACGCTTTTGTATTCGATGGTAGACATGGGGTGAACATATATCTACGAAAGTTGAAGGGAGTACTAATGTGGCAAATTTCTTTATTGGAGCTAGTGGAAAATCTTTCCTCAGTGGAGTGTTCGTCTTGCCTATTGGCAATTCAACATGTTACACTACCCATGCAGTGTAGTTAGTGGGTAACCATACTCCATAGTGACACCCATTGTAAGTAGTGTTTTTTACACACATTTATTAATATAATTGTGTGTTTTCACCAAAGAAGAAGAAGAAGAAGAAGAAGAGGGAAAGTGATTTTTAGTGTCCACATAGAGGCCAATGTTGACCCATAGGGCTAAATGTGATTATCCTTCTTCGTCTAGCCAACATAGTATCTAACACGAAAAGCAACATATAATGAGAGTTTGGATGAGAAAGGATGGGTTTCTTTAAGTGTTAAGTACTATATTGGCTAGACGAAGAAGGATAATCACATTTTGCACAACTAGAATTGAACATTAGACTCCAAACGGTTACAATCTATTTGTATAGTTAAATATTCAAGGATTGTTTTCGTTACAATGTTTGACCATTGATTTTCTCAATTCTTCATGTGAGGTTGATTAGTCATTTACAAGACTTGAGAGTTTTGTCAAAGTCAAAATGTTGTCATATCGTACATTAATCCATATGCATGAGGGGATGGTAGAGAGGTTTGTGAGAGAATATGGAATTTCAAAGTCCATCATGTGGTGGTAACATTTGTTGGAAATAAGTTGGTATTATTGTCTTCTATTTAGAGTTACAATGTTCATTTGGAGGGTTATGGTTGGGGGATTACCCATTGGAGTCTCTCTCAGTCCAAGAATATTACCTTTGGATTGTGTTTCTTTTTCATGATGTCATATTGTTTCACATCTCTTTAACTTCATTTTCTCTTTGAGGGTTGTGTTTAGGGTCATCTTCTTCTCCATTTACTAAGCTCATGTTATGGTTGTGAAAGAGGATATTCAATGTTTCTTCTTACTCAGGCGAGGGATGGAAGAGACGAAGAGGAGTCAAAGAGAGAGAGAGAGAGAGAGAGAGAGAGAGAGAGGATAAAAAATGGAAGTCATGGGAAGCTCCATTAAAAGCTCCGGCCACCCGAAGAGCTTTCTTCTTGATTATTATTGATCTCTCTTGTAATCCCGCCATTCTTTACCCTATGTTAGAAGGGTTGTTCATTGTATTGTGTGATCCAATGTTCGTTGTAACAAAATAAGTTGTTAATTTAGTTTAATTAATCACGTCACGAAACTCTGGTGTGCAACCGAGAGATGGAGGTTGATTCGCAACATTTGTTGAGAGAGAGTTCCAAAAGAAGACCCAAATCCACAAGATGACCTCCACTATATGAGCGTCCCTTCAAATCCATAGTCAGTGTTGTCCAGAGGACAGAAATGTAAAATTAGGAAATTAGCAAACCCCGAGTCCGAGTATCACGGGCCACCGACGGCTCGGCTGTGTATTAGGGGGAAAAGTTATTTAAACGAGGACCAGTACCTTAGAGTGGGGGGGAGAAGAAAAATATAGGCGGAAGCACTAGCTAAGTCCCTCGTAACTAGCTAATCTTGTAAGGTCACCGGCCGTAGGCCGTGTTCTGTAATCTCTTCTGTCGCAGTAATATATATGAATTGTGCCCAGTTTGCTCCATGTGTCTGTGCTTTGATTCATACCTATGATTTGAGCGCCGCCCACGCCTGTCCAAATCTCGTTAGTGTTTTCTCTCTGAGCACTGTCTCTCCCTCGACGCCTCTGTTACAAGCCTTCACGTACCACGCCCTTGAATACCGATAGTCGCAGATCTATCGAAGGGGTTCACCCAAAGGAATGGGTAACACAATTTGGCACGCCCGGTTACAGCTGTGAGTGCACAACGAACTTTGTTGAAGGTAACCACCAATCGTCGTTACGGCGCCCTCTCGCACCACGAGGTCTCGGCCACCCGCCCAACGCCCTGAGCCAGTCGTAGGAACTTCCGACTCGGCGGTCACTGACCAATCCTTTCCCGAGCAATCGGAGGCTTCCCTAGTGCAATCCTCGCCACCGGACACTCGATCGTGAGTTGATTCACCACGAAAACCCCCGTCGAGCCCTCCGAAGGTCAATCAACCGGAACTAAACCCTTTTCCGGTGCTACCAAAAGACCCAGAGTACGACATCATGCCGTACCCATACCCATGATACACCGATGGACCAGACGCGGAGTCACACATCCGTGCCTTCATATCCACGTGGCAGGCCAACCACTCAACACACCGCCTCACGCCAGCCGAGATCGATGCCTCAAAGATTGCAGAGTTCACACTCTCTCGATGGACCGGCCGCACGATGGTACTCTCGGCTCGAAATAGGAGAGGCCACCACTTTTCAAATCGTGCGCACAAAGTTCCTTGAACTTTTTCATCGCGAGGTGCCTAAACGGGAACTGCTCCGACAATTCTTCTCTATATGCCAGGAACCGCACGAAACGGTCGCGCAGTTCACGATCTGGTTCCAGGATCTCTACCGACAAGTGGACGATGATGTCTCGGCACAACATATACCAGACACTTTCCTATCCAGTTTACGAGAGCCTCTCCGAACGACTCTTGCACTTACAAATTTCGCCAACCATACTATCGAACAAGTCATAGCGCGGGTTCTCGCCCTCGATCGGACCCAGCACGGCGCGGCCTTCTCAATGACATCCTTGCAAAACGCTCTTCCCCAAGAGGACAATCGCTTTCGCCAAGCCCTCCAATGCACGGTGTGTTCAGGATCAGGGCACCTGGCCCGCGAATGTCCCCACCGACCACAATGTCCGATCTCCCAGTCTCGAGCTCACACTGTCGAGCAGTGCGAATATAATATGCTGAACCGCACAACGGCGGCACCGGTCCGCCAGATTGAGCCACGAAATACATACTCTCGGCAAGACGAGCGATATGTCTACCGAGACCAGGATAACGACCGACCGCGATCCCCGAATCGATGGCGCCGAGACGACGACTACCGACGTGATGACAACTGTGATCATTATCGCGATGACCGGCACGACGATTATGCTCGATACGATGACGATCGCGATGACCGGTATGACCGACGGAACTCACGCATTTATCGGCGAAACGGCAACCGCAACACACGCAACAATAGAAGACCTAATGACAACCGCCGATGGGACGCTCCTCAAAATGACCAGCACAACTCCAACGCACCTCGGAACAACCCACCACCAAACGAGACGGAGAATCAACAACAATAGCTTCCACACACAGACCGAGAGGACACCAGCAGCTCGGCCAACGTTACATGTTTTAAATGTAACCAACCAGGCCACTACGCCACGCAATGTCCAACAACCAACCGTGGCAAGGCACCCGCGGTGAACAGTATCATGGCCGATGTTCAAACGGTCACTACCAGGAGTAAAGCGCAGACTACTCAGTGGCAAATCCAGGATGAAGTACGTCAGGCAGCAAAAGAATGGATCGACACGGCCAATAAAAATAATGTCGTACGCATGCAAACTGACATGAGAGACGGGCCCAGTGAAGTACTACAAACCTCGGCACCATCCACGTCGTCGGAGGACGACCAGCTATGGGATGTTCTTACCAACTCCCGCATCTCGTTACCCCTACATAAATTGTTACCACTCATGCTGAGATTTCGGGACACCCTGGCGGCACTCCAGGCCAATACTAAGCCCGTGACGCCACCGGTACACCTCACCGAAGCAGGAACCGGTCCACCACTCATGGATTCTCAGAACCCAGCCGTGTGAATCATCATTAAGGGACAAGACCTGCACGGATGCATCATCAACAGTGGATCTGGCGTAAACGTTATTAGCGAGTCAACGTGTCTCAACCTCGGCCTAAATCAATGGGAACCATGCCCCTTTTGGCTTCGGATGGCCGACACCCGCTCCATTCGCCCCATTGGTTTAATCCGCCATCTCGACTTCACACTCAGAGGCCACATGTTCATGATCTCGGCCGTCGTGCTAAGACTGGAGACATAAGGCGCCTACCCAATGTTACTAGGTCGACCATGGTTGCGTACAACGAATATCAAGCAACATTGGCAACGCAACATGATCTCGTTCCGAAGAGGAAAGACAAAAGTCTGAATCATCACTGAAGAACGAGTCCCCGTCGCCCTCAACACTTCGTCGTTATACGCGGAAGGGGTCCATATGCTTGACGGTTTGGCCGATGAGGAGGTCGATGACTTCCTAGATGATCATCCCACGATCATCCCACTCTTCGAAATCAATGCCTTACCAACCATCGTGCCATCTAAAGACGAGGAAGTCACGGAGGAGTCACCTCCCTAGGATGAACCAGATCCAACCACAGTTGCCGAGCTACGTCATGCTCGGGAGGCTTTCGAACGCGAACTCGCCATTTCACAACGAGTGAAAGCATCAACCCTGGAAACAATAAACCTCGGTTCGGACAAGAATCCCCGTACCTTACAAATTGCCAATAATCTACCAACCGGAGAACGGGCATGCCTCGTAAAATTGCTCACCAACTACCAGGATGTTTTCGCTTGGTCTTACACCGATATGAAGGGGCTGGATCCTCAATACTACCAACATCAAATTCACATCTTACCCGACACTCTGCCGGTTCAGCAGAGGCGCTACAGGATGAACCCCAACTACGCCGCTAAAGTCAAAGAGGAAATCGACAAACTACTCTGAGTGGGCTTCATTCGCCCTGTTAAACGGGCCACGTGGTTGAGTCCGATCGTAGTGGTCCCAAAGAAGAACGGAAAAATCCGCGTCTGCATCGACTATCGGAAGCTTAACGCGGCAATAGTCGCCGGCGGTTTCCCTCTTCCATTCACGGATAGTGTCCTCAACACGGTAGCCGGCCACGAATGCTACAGTTTCCTCGACGGGTTCAGCGCCTATAACTAGATAAGAATGCACCCAGAGGATCAGGAGAAAACCGCTTTCGTCACGGAATGGGGTGTTTTTGTAGCAGAAGTAATGATGTTCGGTCTAAAAACGGCGCCGGCTACGTTCCAGCGCATCATCACCGAAATCTTTCATGACTACATCCCGACGTTCATGCAAGTCTTTCTCGACGATTTCGCCGTGTATGGCCATCGACGGGAACACATGACCCAGTTACAACTCTGCCTGGACCGATGTCGCCAAGCTCGATTGAGCTTAAACCCGGCGAAATGCGCGTTCTTAATCACCAGCGGCAACCTTCTCAGCCACATTGTCAATCAAGAAGGCATCACTATGGACCCGGATAAAATAAAGGCAATCCTGACCGCCACCGCACCCTCGAACGCTAAGGCACTAAGCCGTTTTTTGGGACAGATCCGGTGGCACAGCCGAATGATACGGCACCTGGCTGATTTCGCGACACCTTTACACGCGGCAGTCCAACGCCTTCCCTTCCAATGGACGTCAATCGAGGACACGGCCTATCAGACCCTGAAACGAATGTTGTCACATGCCCCGGTGGTCCAGTCTCCGGTTTGGTCCGAACCGTTTCATGTCTTCGTAGATGCTTCGGACATCGCCATCGGAAGTGCCCTGATGCAATGCACACCCCCGATTTGGTATAGGCCCGTGTATTACGCCAACCGACGGCTCTCGACCGCGGAAAAGAATTACTCCACCATCGAGCGGGAGGCCCTCGGTATGATTTATAGCATCAATAAATTTCGGCATTACCTCTTGGGCCGAAAATTTACCTCTCAAGTGGATCACTTGGCCCTTATTTATTTGGTCAATAAACAAACCCTCACCGGACGGTTGGCTCGGTGGATGCTCCTACTACATGAGTTTGATTTCCAGATTCAGCATCGACCCGGGGTACAACATGCCGTCGCCGACTACTTGAGTCGTCTTGAGTCAGGGGAACCGGCGAAAACAACGTACGACGAGCTACCGGACGCCAGCCTATTTAACCTGACCACGATAACAGACGATAACGAAGATGAATGGATCACGGAGATGACCCATTTTCTCACTATCGGTGTACCTCCCGAGCACATGACCCTTGACACGAGAAAACGCCTAGTAGTGCGTAGCCGGAATTTTTGCCTCGTCTCGGACATTCTCTACCACAAAGGCTCGGACGGCATATGGCGCCGAGCGATTCGGCAATTCGAGAAGAACGTCGTTCTTCAGGAAGCCCACCAGGGAGTAGATGTGGGGCACTACGCCGGGGATTCCACGGCAAGGAAAGTTTGGCAAAGTGGATTGTGGTGGCCGACAACGAAGAAAGACGCTCACGAGTTTTGCCGGCAGTGCGATTTGTGCCAACGACTGGGGCAACCAATGGAACAGTCACGGATGCCACACCAACCGATTCTTCCGTTGGACCCATTTCAAAAATGGGGTTTGGATTTTGTAGGCCCTTTCAAACCACCCGCGGCCCGAACAGGGAATAGGTATATTATTGTTGCCACGGATTACTGCACCAAATGGGTCGAGGCTAAGGCACTCCGAGATAACACGGCGGCATCCACGGCTAAATTCGTGTACGAGCACCTCTGGTGCCGTTATGGATGCCCAATCGAGCCCGTTAGTGATCAAGGTGGGCACTTCATCAATCATATAATACGTGAGCTTACACACCACTACGCGGTGGTGCACAAGAAAAGCACACCATACTACCCGCAGGCGAACGGCTTGGCGGAATCGACCAATAAAATCCTCCAAACCATACTGAAGAAGATCATCAATGAAAACAGGACCGATTGGGATGACAAACTCCAGAGCGCGTTGTGGGCGTATCGTACGACTTTCAAAACAAGCATCCAATCAACCCCCTTTCGAATGGCGTTCGGGTTAGAAGCCGTAATGCCCGTCGAGTTCCAAGTCCCGAGCCTCCGAGTTCAAATCAAAGCACGGCTCCCCGAGGCCCAATCCGAGCAATACCGACCGGAACAACTCCTCGAACTCGGCGAAGATAGGATAGAGAGTATGGCCCAGCTCGAACAACGCCAACGGCAACGCAAGGCTTTCGTGGATCGACATCGACACGGGCTGGAAAAGGAGCTCACCATCGGCAAACCGGTTCTTCTTTTTCAAACACGACTCGGGTCTATGCCGGGAAAATTAAGATTTCGGTGGACCAGTCCATTCTGGATTATCGACGAGTTCAACGGGACGTTCCAGCTCGGCACACTCGCCGGCGACACTGTCAAAAGCTGGGCCAATGGTTTCCGACTTCGACCATATCGAGGCACTACACCACCCAACCCGTTTACCGAGCCACACGGCACAAACGAGTTTTGGGAGACCACCACGGAGGAGGCCACGTGTCCCCCTGAATAAGGACTCACCCACCTTCTTGAAATTAATAAAAGTAGTAGTAGGTAGGATTAACCATAGTTTAGCCACCGATTAGCTACACCTACACCACCCACCTAGGCACCCACAAATTTAGGGGCACCCCTCGCCACCACTCTTTTAGTACCTATTTAAGCACATGCAAAGCACTAGAAGCACCCCACTCACCTTCAGGACACGTGGTGCTAGTCACTTATTATGGCACCCACGACTCAGAATCTTCAAGATTCGCTTCAAGCACAAAACCCTAGGAGTAAGTTACTAAAACCGTTTCCAAAACGCAGCAGCACAGACACAGAAGTTCATTATCGCTCCCAATCTCCATCGTTCTCAAGCTCAAAAACCCCGTCTTGCTCTCATCGCGCTAAACGCTCTTGCTCTCAAGCCCTCTTTCGCTCTCATAACCCCTCTACTGAACTTCCCATTCCTATTGATCCTTCTCTATCTCGCCCTCGCCTCATCACTCTTCTTCACGCTTCCACACAGTCGAACCCCGTCTCCATCTCCACCATGCCTCTTACCGCTTCAACAGAAACCCGCGCCTGGCTCCAGGAACGAGGAATGGGCGGTTACCTGAAGATCATTGATGCCCCCGCGCACCCAGATGCCCAAGGTGTGGCTAAACGTATAAGTCCCGAAGCCATCACCAACAACGTGCTTCGGGCTGTTTTGGATCTGCAACGGGGAGGGGACCATGAGGTCGACATACCCCCGGCATCAAAGATGAAAGCGTATTTCGGTGAGTACTCAGCCTTAGGGAAGGCATATCGCACGTATGGCAGTCCCAACAGAGCTTTCGGGGAGATTGCTCGTATATTAATGGAGTATGCGTTCGTGCATACGAACCCAACGAGCATGCCGCAGAACAAGGTAGCCATCATCATCAGCGCATATGAAGGAAACAGAATCGATTGGGGAATCATCACAGGCGAAGGACTCCGCGCCGCCTTAGCTTCATTTCAGTCCGGTAAGAAGATGTTGTATGTTCTTACCCACTTTTTGATGGTTCTATACCCACCCTCTTCTCTTCCTTCCCCTCGCACACTCACGTCCCCACCACCACCACGAAGGCAGAAAGAGAAATTCGTTGCCATCAGCCACGAAGCATGGGAGGAGCCCACATCGCCTCCACCTCCTGCCGCTGACCAAAACCCCGCATCTGCACCACCACCCACTCAACCCCAACAAAAAAGGGTAGTTTCCAAGACCTGCCAAGAATGGGAGGAGGAGGTAGCCGTGGAAGATAACATGGCCGATGATGTCACCATTCGACAGCCAACGTCGCGCCCCTCGGTAACTTCCCTAGAGCCTAGCCCATGCCCCAACACACAGCAGGTTGCACCACCACGACCCCAGAAAAGGAAGCAGGCGGAGGAAACGACACTACCGGCCCCAGAACCCCAAACACAGCCGAGCAAGAGAAGACGACTCAACCGCAAGTCCTCGGAAGAACAGAAAGAGCCACAACAGGAGCAAGCCTTAGTTGTCAAACAGAGCAACCTGGCCATCATCCCTGAGGAGGCATCGCTGAACCAGGGAAAGATCGAGCATGGGCAGACAACTCAAATCTCGGAGGATGAAGTCCTCGGGTATAAGGACCTCCCCGCGGAGGCTTACAAATTTAGTGCGCTCCTACACCTCGGTACGACATTCGAGCTGGTCGACTTCCTCGCTAGAGCCCAAGTCACGGCAACCGCTCGAATGGTGGAAGAGCACGCCGAAACAAAAATGATTCAACGCGTGCTAATAGGTGAAATTGAGCCCCAAGAGGACAGGGCTTTACAAAAAATCGGGAGAAAGAAGCAAGCAAAACAGGCCGCTCTCCTCATGGAGGTCCCCGAGTTGAACACGGCCCTTATCGAGGCATATAGGGACCTGGATCGCACTACGCGGGCAGCCAAAGACATGGCCCGAAAGATACAAATAACCCAAAAACAGGCTAAGATGGCTACAGAATTATGGCACGCTGCGAAACAGAAGCGGGCAGCCTGGGAGCAAAACCGGTCGGAACAACTCTTGAGCCTTCCGGCCACGACCACCGAGGCCCTCCCAGCCCCTCCACGCCTAACAATGATGGATGAAAGCACCGTCACAGATTCAATCCTGACGATGCAGGCTAGTACACAAACGGACTCGTTACAAATGGTCGATGCCTGCACAACAACCGAGGCGGCCACGCCCATGGAGAAGACCGAGATACCACCCCCTCGTGCACCCAAGGAGGTGGCAACCCAGACAGAACCCCTGCTCCGGGATTACTGCGCGGAGCTTAAAGAAGAAGAACGACGAACCGAGAGACATGAACAATGGCATCAAGAGGCGATGGCTCGCCTAAAAGAAGAAGCTTCCAAGCAGATGGCCGAGATTAGAGCCCAGGCTAACCAAAGGATACACGAGCAGAACGAAGCACTGGGTCGGGTACAAGCGCAAGTCGCGGGTAAAGAAGCCGAACTCAAAAGCAAGTTGGAGGAATACGCAGCCACAGTGGCAAAGAAAGAGAAGGAGGTTCTAGACCTATAGGCCACGCTCGACAATGCGAAAGACTGGAACCATCAGCAGGAGGAAAGAAATCGCCAATGGGAGGAGAGAATGATCGCGAAGAATGCTGAGCTGCAGAGTCAGCGTACGACCCGGCATGGAGTAGACACGCATCAGAATACTGATCGAGAACAGTGCCAGCACCTTACCAAAAAGGTCGAGGAAACATTAAGTCGCGCAGGAGACGAATGGGCAGCCCAAGCTGCCGAATTGCATATTTTACGCGCCGACGCCGAGAACCGACGGAAGGAGGGCCGCGGCTTCTACAAAATGGACGAAGCCAGCATACAAAACCTACGTGCGGATTTAACTGAGGATTACCAGTCCTTGGCAAAATCTCACACCGCGGCAATCAAGCAAATAATGGAGGACTTCAATGACGGTCAGATGTTGTTTCGCCTGGAAGTAGAAGCCTTCGAACGAGAACGACTCGCAGCCATCCCAACCAGCCCTCCAGCGGCCACAGAGCAAAAGGAAGAACCTTCCAGCAAGGAGATCACAGACACGGCACAGGAGGAACTTGCCCCGGCCAACAGACATCCCACGGACGCCCACACGGTACCAGATCCAGTCGAAGTAGAGATTAGCGCCCTCGAACCCACACCCCCACCAGAAGAATCGACCGCACCTAAGGCGGACGCCCGAGAAGATATGACACCCCTGGACCAAACTCAACCCCCCGCATCGACAGTCCAACCAGACCACCCTGCCACCACCCCGGACCCCGAAAACATCCTCGACATCTTAAAAGAGGAATGAAACGAGGATCACGCCTAAAAGGCAATTTTTGTAATATTGTTAGTATTTTGTAAGTCGTGGGTTCGACGGACAAGGTCCTGTCCCATGAGCGTGCCAGGTGTTGTCCAGAGGACAAAAATGTAAAATTAGGAAATTAGCAAACCCCGAGTCCGAGTATCACGGGCCACCGACGGCTCGGCTGTGTATTAGGGGGAAAAGTTATTTAAACGAGGACCAGTACCTCAGAGTGGGGGGGAGAAGAAAAATATAGGCGGAAGCACTAGCTAAGTCCCTCGTAACTAGCTAATCTTGTAAGGTCACCGGCCGTAGGCCGTGTTCTGTAATCTCTTCTGTCGCAGTAATATATATGAATTGTGCCCAGTTTGCTCCATGTGTCTGTGCTTTGATTCATACCTATGATTTGAGCGCCGCCCACGCCTGTCCAGATCTCGTTAGTGTTTTCTCTCTGAGCACTGTCTCTCCCTCGATGCCTCTGTTACGAGCCTTCACGTACCACACCCTTGAATACCGATAGCCGCAAATCTATCAAAGGGGTTTACCCAAAGGAATGGATAACAATCAGGGCCCCATTACACAAGTGCTTTTTCAATCCACAAGCACCCCTTTGAATCCACAAGTGCTTGTTCATTCTATGCGCACTTGTTCCTTGCACGAGCACATCTTCATTCCATGAAGGGATTGCATGATGACAATCCACGAAGGGGAGAAGATTCCTTGAAGAGATTACATGGAGACAATGAATGAAGGATTTACAATGGGATAATCCACAAAGGAATTACATGAATGCATTCCACAATGGGAGAATCCAAGAACGAATTACATGAATGCATTCCACAATGGGAGAATCCAAGAACGAATTACATGAATGCATTCCACAATGGGAGAATCCAAGAACGAATTACATGAATGCTTTCCACAATGGGATCAAACAAAGGCATTCCACGAAGGTTTTACACCAATGGAATTCATGAAGGCATTCCACAAATAGAACTACAAAGGGATTATATGTAAGCAACACACATAAGTTTTCGGGAGATGCCATTCCAAGGACCTCTTCAACAACATCACATCTTCCTTGGTTCACGCATCTTGTGGTTCCTCTCAAGTAGCACATGCATGCACGTTTACGCTACACCTGCACCATATTCAAATCATGTAATGGCCACTTCAGTAAATAGCCTCGTGGGTGTAGACAAGCCCATATACATCATGATGATCTCTTGGTGTTTTGCTAGAGAAACCGAACCGAACCGTCTATATAAAACAAAAACCAAACCAAACCGTTTATGAACTCTAAGTATTTAAACCAAACCATTTAAGAACAAGTAAACCAAATTATTTAAACCCAAACCATGTAGAGAAAAGTTGAAATCAAACTGAACCATTTAATAAAAAAATTAAACCTAACCAATTAAACATTTAAATAAACAAAAATACATTAAATTAAATAAGCATTTAAGTTAAATTTATTAAATCAATAAAAAACTATTAAGGTAAAAAAAAAGTTAACCAAAAACCTATAAACCTGAGTTTTAGAACCGAACCGAACTGTTTATAAAAAATCCAAACCATTAAATTTTTTTGAGTTTAATAAACCGTTAAACCATGGCTTAACGGTTCAGTTCGGTTTGAGCCGCCCATTGCTACATTCCTCCATGAATAAAATTTCAAGAAACAAGCTCCCATGAGAACAAGTGCATCTCAAAATCAACCATGAAAGAAAATGAGTTGTCTCCATAGTAAATATAGAGCTCTACACAAACTAGTATTTAAGGAATGTTTTAAAGACACATAATAAGAAAAAATGATTGCACACTATAGACTTGTTCAAATATATGTAATTGAAAGTGTCTACAATGTTCTCATGCTAGATCTAGTGGGAGGTGTTGAAGAGTTTTGAGAGATATGTAAATTGTTAGATGAAATAGATATGGTTGGTAAAAGAACGCTCAACCTCGAATAGTTATGACTGGTTAAGGAATATTTTAATAAATACGTCAATGAGCATGGATTGTGATTTCTATTGACCTTATGGAATATCTATGGAGGAAATGTTGACAAGGCCACTCAACTTGTGCTCCATATTCCTCTCATGCTTGTCGGATGCATTATCAAGTGAGGGCCCACCATATTTATTCACTTAGGTGGGAGATGAAGTTATGTAACCATAGTTAGTGGCACAATGTGACATTTATACAACTTAGATATTCTTTCTTGTGCCTTATTGATACAAAGCATGACAACAATATGTAACTGAAAGGCAAATACCACAATAAATTTGACTTGACTACTACTCTATGTTATATAAATTGTTTTGATGAAACTAATTGCATGTAAATAATCAATCAAACTTAACATACAAATGGTAGTGAAAAGGAAATTCATAACCACACATTATATTTTTTGATTATTTGTACGTTGGTCAATTTATTACAACATCCACGTTTTGTTTATTGGCAACACTCTCTAATACAAAACTAGCCATGGTGCTATTGTTTTGTCGTATTGCCTATGTGCTCGTGAATGGTACGCGAATCAAGCACAGTGATGATAAAACATTGGGATGTGGAAAGTGATAGTGAAGAAAGTTGCATGTCAGGAAAACAAGAGAGTGGGTCTACATAAAACTTTCATAAACACATAGTGAATTGATGACCATATGACTATTGGAATAAGAGTTGTATTTTGATGTCCCAATTGGTTTGGCTCCACATAATACTACGTCTAGTGCATTATACTTTAATAATTGCCATACATATTATCCACTTGTTACATATAGGTAAATCAAGTATTTTCTATTGCAATGAGACAATGTCACAATGATTTCCTTTTACTATTGTGCCGTGAATATTCCTCACATGGGCGCAACAAGAAAACGACTTCAATTCTTTATGTGGTGCGTAACCATTTTCATTGTAATAATTCATGCACTTAATAATCCTTCCTTTAGCATCATAATAAGAAATCCTATGTAGATTTCCTTTACAGTTCCAAAACTTTCCCAACAACTTTTACATTAAACATTTGAATTGCTTTGCTTCGAACTCAATGTCATTGGCTATTGCATCGTCTATAGGTCCACGATATCCATACAAATTTTCTTTTGCCTTTTACAGTTGCTTACAGGGTAGTCACATTGAATAGAACAAATTGATCGATACGAAGCTTAAGAAAAACGTAAAATATCTAGAAACCCAAGGTAATAAATGGATATTATTTTGTGTATGTTACTTATCTAACAATTGTTCGTTCCGAAGTGTTTGTTCTAGTTTTTTAAAACCGAGGATTAGAACGTCACCTATGCATAGACCATCACTGTGCAAATTAGGTAGTGACATCACTACCTAGATAATTTAAATTTGTTCTTGTAAGGAACCAAACCTTGGGTTACTTTGTAATAAAAGGTTTTTATATGGGGTGAAGACATGATGATCTCTAACCTTGTGGTCGTACCTTGTCAATAGTGCTTAAACTTTTAAATGCTTAGATTTGCTTGTCTCAGCACTTAATGCTCCCTTGGAAGTAAAGCGACCATAATTCTCGATCAAGGGTTCAACTCTTGTTGTCATGTATTTCCCTTTAGGAAGGAAAAGAAAGCCTCAACCATGGATTCAATCATATGGAAAATCTTGGCTTGATACTAATACAAAATGGTAATCTAGAGTCACATGTACAAGTCATGGTCTTCCTAACTCGTTTCATGCAGCATCTATATATGGTCACACTTGGACTATGGAAACATTGGTTCTTTGTTGGCAAAGAAACAATCCTACATTTGCACATTGCACGTTAATAATGTCTTCAATTGTCATAAGTTGATTGAAGCTAGATATTGGTCAATGGTGAAGGTATTTGGTACATGTCATATTATATAATGTATATGATCATTGTGCCAAGTGAGTGTTGGATGTAGAATGACAATCTTATCTTTTATCATGTGTAAAAATGTTTATTTGGTAATTAATCTCGGGCTTGTTGCCTCCATTTGTGGCTTTAAAATGTCAACACATATAAGATGAGACATGGAGCTCAATCCTAATGAATCCACAATAGTTACCTAGAGGAATACAATTATATGGTTACTTCACATTACCATCCTTGTCGAATCACCATTATCGTCATCATTGTCAAGTCACCATGCGAGGGTCATGGCCATTTGGTTCCCATGTGTTAAATGGGTGGCCATCCATTGGGGTTGCCATTGTTACAAGGGCGATGTCATGAGGGCCTTCATCCCTCCCCCATTTGAAAATAAATGGGGATTGTAAAGAAAGAAACACAAGAAGAAGAGGTCTAGAGAGATGAGAGAGAGAGGTGTAGCTAATACATTAATAAAAGATCGAGAAAAGAATCCATTTGTACTTATATAGACTTCTCGAACCAATATGTATGTCATTAAATATAGATGTTCACTTGGTTACAGTGTAGAATCTTCTACACCTTGGATTTCGATCTCCAAGTACACATTGCTTCTCTAGTATTTGACACAATAATAATAATGACTAACCATGGAATAACTATTTTGGTTAACGGAGTTACTCTCCAACAATAATGTTGTAAATGTGCAAGATGATCAACTCTGCGATATTGTCTATCTTATATGATAGTTATGTTTGACGAGTGATAGCCAAACACAAACTCTATCCATGCCTAGTTGCAACCATTCGGCATGCTATGTCGCAACTTTGGGTATTGTCTATTGAGAAGGTTGCAACCTTTTCAATGGGTTTTCACTTAGGGAACGAGAGCTTTATCTTACCAATTGTATAAGATTGATCATCTTTGACATCTATTGTTACGAGCATGACCATTTAATATCCTGTGGTGAGAATTTACCGTAGTATTCTATACATGTGGATAAGTGTGAGGGTTAAACGAGAGTGTAAAAAAGGGGAGGATTACTTTTAATCCTCGGGATTGAGACAACCCATTAGGTCAAGTGTGAACTTGCCTGGGGGCCTTGGGTATCGCTATAAATAAGAGGCCTAACTACCCTCATTTGATCATCTTTTGACTACATCGAGACTCTGCTCTTGTGGTGGGTCAACTCTTGTAGCGAGCGTGCCAGCACCAGGTACGACTTGACGCCACGGCGGTGGTATGGGACGCCGATCGAGGCTCGAGTCCGTCTCGATCCCTTCGCTCGGGGGTGGTCGGGTGGATCGGCACCCTTCTTTCTCTTTCTCCTTTCTATCTATCATTAGTTTATCCTTATCTTAAGCTTACTTTAGTACCTAGATCTCTAATATCTATGGTACAATTGGAGAATGAGGAGATGGGTTATTGTTCGATGGTTTCCATGGATTGCAATAACTTGTATGTATGTAGACGGTAAAAGGAAGGCAATAGACATGGCAGATTTGATTTGCAAACTGAAGCTCTCTATGGTCACCTTGACATTGGAGGAGTTTGTGTGGATGTGGCTTTGTCTCGTAGCATCATCTTATGAGTGAGTGGACAAACATCAACACGAACACCCACCCTTACCCATAGGCGTTAGTGAGATTCAGATAATATTGGAGGGGTAAAAGTGAGGAAAGGAGACAGACATGTTGTGGTATTGGCAGGTGCGGACGCCGGAGAGCCCTTGCATTTATTTTCTTTGGATTCCTGTGAGCAGTAAGTATAAGTCATAGCCATGAGCATTATTAATTAAGTATAAGTCATGAGTCATGCATAGTTATGCATAATCATGAGTCATACATAGTGTGTCCATATGCCCATGGATGGGATGGCCTTTCTCCGTCCACTGACTCCAAACACGCGAAAGAATCTCAAACAAAATTACATACATACATACATACATACATACATACATTACAAGTTACTTACTACTGAGTCCTGACACTGCAATTCCTGGTTGCTATTTATGGCGGGGGCCCCGCATATATCACGTGACTTCGTCGCGTGGTGGCTTTTCGCACGTGCCTATTTATTTCCTCATAATTTTACTGATTATTATGTTTTTGTCTTTTTTTACTATATACACACACACACACTCTCTCTCTCTCTCTCCTCCACTCCAAGATCCACTACTTCAAAGTTAATCCTAATCCTCCATACACCCAAAACCCTAACCCTAACCCTAACCCTAATCCTGCTCAGATCTGGAAACCTAACCGTAACCTCTAATTCTCCCTCCCTCTCCCTCTCTCTCTGTCGAGAGAGTAGGCGGCGTACTTGTAAACATACATACTAGTAGTAATACCCGGAGCTATGACGATTCTTTCTGAAACTCTAACTCAGATCCTCATCCCTGTTGCCGCTGTCATTGGCATCGCCTTCGCTCTTATTCAATGGCTCACCGTCTCCCGCATCTCTGTCTCGGCGTCTTCTTCTACGGCGACCAAGAAATATGGTCGTCTCCTTGAAGAAGAAGAAGAAGGAACTGCTGATGACAAGGAGATCGTCACGAAATGTGCAGACATTCAAGAAGCCATATCTCTTGGTTAGTAAGCCATCTCTCCTCTAGAAGATCTCCACACCTTTTTTCTTCTTCTTCTTCTTTTGACCGATATTCTCTCAGCATAGCTAGTTTTTTGTGATTGTTTCCTCCTTTTCTACCTGCATTGTCTTCATTCTTCCAAATATGATTGAATATGTTATGGATCTGTTGTTTCTTACCGTCTGCGTTTTCTTTTTCAAGAGAGACGCTATACTATCCGTTATTTCAATTTTCATCTTACCATAGTTCTCTGTAGGATCTAGTTCTGTTTGTTTAGGTCTTACATGTTTGTTTTTTCATAGATCTAAAATTTGTCGTGGTTTTCTGCGACATTATCTAAATTTCTGCAGATTGGATATTCCTCGAGGAATACGCGCATTTTTATTTGTTAGTTCGGCTACTTTACTGTATGCGATCTTCATGAATCTGGTCTTTATGTTCATTTTCTGCTAAACCGTCCTCAATTAATTTTCTCTTGATTGGTCTGTGTCATATTCCTTTCTCAGGCATATTTCATCTTACAGGATGGATCTGATTATCCTCTCTTTTAATATCACACGTTTTCCATGGTTTTTATCTCCCTATATCGTTTTCTGCTAAGTTATTGTCCATGGATCATAGTACTTGTCGTTGTTAGTCTTAAAAATTTATTCGACGATGATTTTTTGTATATTTATTGATGTACTTGATTATCTGTCTTTGTCAATCGTCATAAATCTGATTTTTCCTCTATGTCTTCTTTTAGAATTGATATTTTGTTGATTTCTCACAATAATCTCATAAATCTGAATTTTTCTGGTGTACTTTTTTAACCGGTTTCTATGTTTATTTCGTCAATGGCCGATTTTGATATTTATTTAGCTGATTTTGACAGTGTTATCAATTTCACCACATTTTATTGTGGAGATCGCTATTAGTATTGTTGTTTATTTTACCTTTACGCTTTACATGATGTAATCCTAATCGACCTGATTTTTTGATGTTAACATGCGATTTTTAAATGTGTCTGGACACTTATTAGTTTTGCAGTTTTCCATGGCTGTGATGATCGTAGATCTGACTTTAGACCATGTGTTCCGACAAGTTCTGTGTCTCTTTATTACCTCTACAACTTGTGTATTCTTCGTTAATCTCACAGTGGATCTCTGGTGTCGGTAATTTTTTGTCATGGATCTAAATTTTCTCGGGTCTGCATTCACTGACTGTTTTGTATTGTCTGCTCCAATTTCCCACTTTGCATTGACCTGAAATAACTGATTTTTCCTGTAATATTTTTTGCCAAATTCTACCCAATTTCTCAGTGATGGGGATCTCTAAAATTGTCCGTTAAAATCTCTAGCAAATTTAGCTAAGTTTTCCGGTTTCCATGGATCTGAAGAACTGATGTCCTTTTTGTTTTGTACCAATATTTGCTTCAATTTCCCTTCTTCAATGGAGCAAAAATCGTTGATTTGTCTGTGTAACTTTCTGCTGATTTGTCTGTCTTAATTTCTATTAACAAATCTCATGAATGTATGTGTCTATAAACAGGTGCCAATTCCTTCCTCCTCACAGAGTACAAGTACTTGGCAATTTTCCTGAGCATTTTTGCGGTGATCATCTTCATCTTCCTTGGATCTGTTGAGAATTTCAGCCTCTCAACACAGGCTTGTGTATATGATACTTCTTCACAATGTACACCTGCCCTCATAACTGCTGCTTTCACAACCTTAGCTTTCATATTAGGAGTAGTTACATCTGTTCTGTCTGGTTATCTTGGGATGAAAATTGCTACCTATGCAAATGCAAGAACTACGCTCGAGGCTCGGAAGGGTGTTGGGAAGGCCTTTATCGTCGCTTTCCGATCAGGAGCTGTGATGGGTTTCTTATTAGCTGCAAATGGACTTTTAGTTCTCTACATTACTATTAATCTCTTTAGTCTTTACTATGGCACTGAATGGGAAGGTCTATTTGAAGCTATCACTGGATATGGTCTTGGAGGTTCGGCAGTGGCTCTATTCGGAAGAGTTGGTGGTGGTATCTATACAAAGGCTGCTGATGTTGGTGCCGATTTGGTTGGGAAGGTTGAGAGGAACATTCCAGAAGACGACCCACGAAATCCTGCAGTAATGAATCTGTTTGCTAGCATTAATTTTTGTTATTTTTTCCGTGTGTTGTGGGCAAGCTGTCAATGTCATAATACCATTTTTATCTAGGACCAAACCTGTTAGTGTGCACGATCTCAAACTATAATTGCTTTGTTTTTTTATAATGAACACAATGTCCAATGCTTTGCTTGAACCTACACCTATAATGTTGGAAAGTTCAAGCTTTTCAAATGCACAATGTTTGTATTTGAATTGTAGAATTTCGGACACATGAGGTTTCCCACTCGCTTTAAATGCATTCCTATGCATCTGTTTATGCTTGAACCCGAAATTTTGATCTGCTTTGAATTCATTCCTATGCATTAGCTTATGTTTCAACCTGAAATCGAGATAATTTTGGAGATTCCCCGTGGTCGATGATCATTGTTTTTGACCTATGTTAGGGTTCGAAATTTTCTCTCTGTTTTTAAGTTCATTCGTATGTATTGATTCATGCTTTTTTCTATCTGTTTTTGGATTTATTTCTATTCATTGGTCAATGATTGGCTGAACCCTAGATTTTGATCTGTTTTGAATATCATCGTATCCATATGCTTGGTCACCTATTCTCCATTTGTTTGGAATTCATTTTCATGGATCATTTTATGCTTGGTCCCTAATTTTCGTTTTGTTTAGATTTCGTTTCTATGCCTAACTTAATGCTTGAATACAAATCTATGTCATGTTGGGATTTTTCGATATTGTGGCTACATTTGCTTTATCATATATTGAGTACAAAATCAACAAATCAAGATCTATCTAGAGAGCATAAATATATAACATACACCAATGAAGATCTTTATGAGGAGAATATTTAATAGAATCTTGAATCATTGTCGTTCTCAGAATGTCATAGACTCACTTCTGATGGCACTAAACTATATCTTACGTTAGTTTGTTTCCCAAGTATGAAAATACTGATTGGTCTAATAAGGTGTGCACATTCTTCTTCTTCTTCTTCTTCATTTCAGGTTATTGCTGATAATGTTGGTGATAATGTTGGCGATATCGCTGGAATGGGTTCGGATTTGTTTGGCTCTTTTGCTGAGTCCTCATGTGCTGCACTGGTTGTGGCGTCCATATCTTCATTTGGCACCAATCATGATTTCACTGCGATGTGTTATCCTCTTCTTATTAGTTCCATGGGCATAATTGTTTGCTTGATCACAACCCTATTTGCTACTGAATTCTTTGAGATCAAAGATGTGAAACAAATCGAGCCCACATTGAAAAGGCAGTTGATAATCTCCACAATCTTAATGACCATTGGTATCCTTATTGTATCTTATGTTGCTGTTCCAACATCTTTCCAAATCTACAACCTTGGCAGTACACCAAAGCTGGTTCAATGGTGGTATGTGTCCTCATCTTGGTTTTGTTTCTGTAAAGGCCTCAAGTTTTGTTTTATAATATCCTTTACTGAAGGTGTGACTTTCTTTATTAGGGAACTCTTCTTCTGTGTTGCTGTTGGCCTATGGGCTGGTCTAATCATCGGATACACAACCGAATATTTCACAAGCAATACGTATAGGTATATACTTGACATGATAGATAGATAGATAAAATGTGGTCATGTTTCTCGTCTCTTATTACTGTCTAGATGGATTATCTAGAGCTGAAGTCTTGTCTCTGATTGACTTGCAGTCCTGTGCGGGACGTGGCTGATTCATGTAGAACAGGAGCGGCTACCAATATCATTTTCGGCTTAGCATTGGGTTACCAATCAGTTATTATTCCTATTTTTGCCATAGCTATTGCTATTTATGTAAGCTTTGCATTGGCTGTCTTTTATGGTGTCGCCGTCGCTGCCCTTGGCATGTTGAGTACTATTGCAACTGGTCTTGCAATTGATGCATATGGACCGATCAGTGATAATGCTGGTGGCATTGCTGAAATGGCGGGCATGCCTCATCATATTCGTGAACGGACTGATGCCTTGGATGCTGCAGGAAATACTACAGCAGCCATTGGAAAGGTATTTGTGATGGCGTGCTTGAATTGAAACAAGGATCAATCGTCACATTTGAAATGACAATAATACATTAAACACTCATCTCAAATAAATAACTAGCCCAAGCAGCCCTTAAGAAGTAGCATTAGGCATGGTAGTGGCTTGTGCAATGTGCAGTGTAGAACATGGTTGGCCTCTTATTGGTGAGGGTGGATACCTCAAAAGAGGCATTAGAGATTAGAAAAGAAGACGTGCTCATTGGCAGATAACCTTTTACACAATGAATCCCCTGGTCCAGATATTGGGTGGTGGTTATTTTATAATTGGATCTATCAATAACCTTAATTTGACTCCTAAGTATGTGTATGCTTGTAACTATGTTTTCTTTTCTTTAGTGATTAAAATTTGGTTTGTTGTTGGTTGTACTTGATGCTTTTTTTAATGCAACAGGGATTTGCAATTGGTTCAGCGGCATTAGTATCCTTGGCTTTGTTTGGTGCCTATGTTAGCAGGGCGTCACTCACATCCGTTGACATACTATCTGCAAGAGTCTTCATCGGGTTGATTGTGGGGGCCATGTTGCCGTATTGGTTTTCTGCCATGACAATGAAAAGTGTCGGTAAGGCTGCCTTGAGCATGGTGGAAGAGGTTCGCAGGCAATTCAACACCATTCCTGGACTTATGGAGGGTATCACAAAGCCAGATTATGCTACATGTGTGAAGATTTCTACTGATGCATCCATTAGAGAGATGATCCCCCCTGGTGCACTTGTCATGCTTACCCCTCTTATTGTGGGCATCTTTTTTGGAGTTGAGACTTTGGCTGGTCTTCTGGCAGGAGCTTTGGTCTCTGGAGTGCAGGTGAGTTTCTTTATATATGCGTGATTAACTTTGGGTTGAGGTTCCTCTTGTGTTTTATTTAAAATTTGAGTGTGTATTAACGATTATGATCCTATCTCTCTGTTGAAGATTGCTATTTCTGCCTCAAACACTGGAGGAGCATGGGACAATGCCAAGAAGTATATTGAGGTTTGTGATCTGGCTCTATACGGTTTTCTGAAAATTTTGATACTTACATTTTTCAACTTGAACTAGTGTTGATTTGATAATAGTCACACATATGAGGTAAGCACATGATAGTGGTTTTAGCTCATAAGCTGAGTAAATGACTGGTTTTAACTCATTAGTAAATGACGGTTTTAGCTCATAAGCACATGACTGTGATTATGAGCTAAACACCGACAACACTGTAGTCATGCCTAAGAGCTAAGTACAAGGTAGTCACCATAGATCAGGATTATGCTCATGTCTATTGAGATACACATTAATATGTCTGATTCTTACTATATAAAACACATGGCTTTGCAGGCTGGAGCATCAGAACATGCCAAGTCACTTGGGCCCAAAGGCTCAGATGCACACAAAGCAGCAGTTATTGGAGACACTGTGGGGGATCCTTTAAAAGATACCTCTGGACCTTCACTTAACATTCTCATCAAGCTTATGGCAGTGGAATCCCTTGTATTTGCACCTTTCTTTGCTGCTCATGGTGGCTTGCTCTTCAAGATCTAGACCTTGAACTCGTTGTTCCTCCCCACACTCGTGTTGTTTTAGAATTTTTGTTCAATTAGCCTTTGAGGACCTATTGTTTCGTCCTCCTTTATATTGAGAGATTTCTCAATTCTTTTTGCCATGTGCAAATCATTGATCCGGCATACAATCCTATGTTTCCCACTGGATTTAATTGTGGTTCTTTATTATTCGAGGTTAGTCTAATGGATCAGAGTCCTATTTTCAGAACCCAATAGAGTGATTTTAATAAGTGATTAATCTCTTTTAAATAGATGTATCACTGTGCAATGCAAGATAAGCCATTATCTAAAACCCATTATTTAATACAAAATACTTGATGATTAGAGTCGTCAATGGTTGCTACACCTATTTCACATGTTGTAGTTGATCTCTGTAGCCTTGTCAACACTTGTTTACTTAAAGTTAGGCTTGATTAAATTTGTGGTGTTCTTGACGTTTATATCATCTAATAATGTTAGCTTATCAATGTTAATATAAACATCAAGAACACCACAAATTTAATCACATTGTTTGTAATTTACATGTGGATATTTTCCATTAGAAATGCGGGCTTATGTAGTAGTTATTTGTAGTAAATATGGTGAACATTTATGCTGGAATGTTCTTATATTTTAGAATATGGTATATAAATTTAATAATAGGACATTATTATTCTCAGCCTCCACATATTATTATATGATTAGAGAAAGTGTCTTGGTGTTAGTTGAAATATTATACGTGATCTGCATGTAGTTTCTGCATTGTTCATTGGAGATGTTCTTCACTAATGAATTTCTTTGGAATGAGCTTGTCTCATAACTAATGATGATTTCAACATATCCATTAAAACCATGAAAGAATTGAGGATCTAATCATTATGTGGTGTAACTATTCAGAAATTGAATTATTTTGGACATGGAATCACGTTTTTGAGCCATCCTTGATGACTGTATTTACGGTTGGGGATAATAAGTCATCGACTTCGCCATGCAAACCATGCAAATACAAAATTTCCTTACAGTACCTTGATCTTTTAGAATAATGGTGATCTTAGTACATGAATATTAGCAGGTTTTGAACAATAAATGAATGGGGCATTGCCTTGAATGTAAGCTATATCGTACATACCTCTTAAAGACATGTCAGTGTAAAGAGGTAGGGTGTACGTAAAGAAGCTATATAACAAGTTTTTGTGTAAGGTATTTGCAGATGTTCCCGTCTTTAGACTTCATAGTAGTTTTCAAAACATGTTTGAAACGTTTTAGGTTGGTATTTCACTACACATTCAAGTTTATTTCCATCAATCAATTCACCCTGCAAAACAGATGAAACAATAACCTTTTATCTCTATGCACGAAATATATTATTTAAAACAACTGATACTGCAAATTTCAATTTTTACGTTCGTGTTTCATTGCAAATTACAAAACGATTGAGACAATTAGCCTTTATTTAGAGGTAGCAAACCAATCGTCCTATGAATGGTGAAGTATTTGCAACTCCCTTCATTTGGGTTTGCCTTGTGCGCTTCATTCCTAAATATTCATCAGCGTGAATTGTGCGCCCCTTCCTCTTGTGTGAAGTCAGGATTTTGCAGACCATTTTAGAGCTGATTTAAAAATTAGAGTATGTATACATCTTTCATTTTCTCCCTTATATTAAGCAAATGCTGCTATTTAGTTACACTACTCTACAAATGTTTTGATTTCTAAGTACATGGAATCTCATTTTCAGATTTATGCAATTTAACCAGTGTCTCCACAATACCTTGTCAAACTGTCAACCACTATATATAGAATCATAGCATGACATTCATAATGCAGCATATTAAGAAGCACTATATTTACATTACTCTTTGGAAGTATTTTTTGTTGTCCAAAAACAAGTCAAGTTTGTTTTCTGGTCACAAAAATGCTGATGTAATCTCAAAAGCTAGGGATATGTACACAAAACCCCATGGACAGTCCTACCAGACCTTTAACTTGAATAGTTTTGATTCAAAAGTCCCTACCATCATCATATACAGTTGCGGTGGTGATGAATCACCGATCTTTTGTTTTTGTAAAATCACGAAAGTGTGCCTTCAAATGTCACCCGACAAAGCGTGCGAGCTGAGGATGTAGTAACTGACGCCAAATTCTCTAGCATTTTGATGACCTCTACAGTGTCATCTAAATAGTACTTAGCTTTGCTTGGTTTCCGACCCACCGTACACGCAAAAACTTCAGCCATGGGTGATTGAGGTGGCTCAGCCATTGTGCTGGCAATGCTTTCGAACATGTCCTCATCGGACCTATCATCACCACAACACAAAACAAAGTCGGGCGGTGTGCCTCCGGCTGCCATCGACGAGAGAAGCTTCTCAGCTATCACACCTTTGCTGACCCCCTATAGAGGAAAGAACAAACACCAAAGAATGAGTATGCAGCTATCCAGTGGGGAGTAAATTTGGAACTAATGATAGATCAGATCATTCATCAGCAAATGTGGAGAAGGTTGGGGATCAATTTGCATGCCCAATGTGTGCCATATATTATTATGTTGCATAGACATAATGTGGAGAAGGTGTTTAGTGGGGTTTTCTCATGAACATTATGTTGCATAGCTCTTCCACATCTATTGCCATTGTGAAGGCAGGGCTGCAAAGTTGCCCCTTATGTAAGCATAAGAGGAAGAAATCGAAAAACTGACCTTATAACTAAATACATATTATCAGATAGCTCATAAAACCCCAACTTTCAGGTCTAGCTTATCCTAAAACAATTTAACAATATTTCAAAACTAGTTGCAGTACACCCGCTTCCTCAAACAGTACTACCTGAGGCTTAACTTCCACAATGCTCTGACCACTTTTGACAATGACAGGTTCATTGGCCAGGACACTCTCTAGATGGTCCAGGAGCTCTTTTGCTTGCCATGATCCAAAATCAGGATCAGCATCTTCGTGATGCCACACTAAAGCACTTTCTTTATCATCAATGAATGATCCATCAGTCGTTTCTGAGTACAGCTTCATGACAGGCTCGGCTATGTCTTTCCAGCTGAAATCCGCAGCGGGTATACTAGTCTCCCATTCCGCATTTCCATGCCACCTGCAACTCATATCAGCTTTTTAGTCCATTTAGTGCCGTATCCAAACACAATTCGCAGAAAATTTTGAAACCTAGGGAGATATATGATTAAAATATCCAACACATTAGGGGCTTCTTGGGTTTTGCCTTCTTTCCCTAGAATAGATGCTAGGGGTCGTTATGCCACACCTTCTTCCTCGGGAGTTAATGGACGCCAAAGGTTCTTATACCACACCTTATTTAGTGTGTATGCACCATATATAGAATGTATGAGTTTGAGGCCATAGAACCAGAATGTTGTGGGCATATGGACAACTAGATGGAACTTGGCATTTGATGCCATGCCTAGTTATTTGTATGCTAACAAACAACCCAACTGATAATAAATTTAGTCTCACCTATAGAAGTAGCCATGCTCTGCTGCAAGCCCCAATTGTTTACATGAGGAGAACCACTCTCCCAATATCTGCCTTTTCCTCCCACTCACAATGAAGACATGGTTTTTGGGGTCATTGCAAAGCTTATTCAAGGTGTGTAACACGTCGGGATTTGGCGTCTTATTCACCGTAGTCTGCGGCATCATTGTTCCATCATAATCGACAAGGATAGCTCTATGAGAAGTCCTTCTATAAGCCGAGGCAATGTGTTCAGGTGATAGTTTCCTAAAATTAGGATCTAATGCCATTACTCTGAAGCTTAGACCGAATCCAATGCCCCATGACCGCCTTCTCGCATGATCCCGACATGTCCTTTCTAGATCACCCATGAAGCTTTGAGCCCAATATCCTACATCATGTGTGCTAACATATCTGTAATGCTTTTCATGCCTCATTTGTTTCTCTGCCTCTGGTATGTTGATGGCAGTGTTCAATGCATCCGCCAAACTATCCACATTCCATGGATTCACCCTTATGGCTCCACTAAGAGATGGAGAGCAACCAATAAACTCTGACACTATCAATGTACTCTTTGTAAAGGTTTTTTCCACGTGAGTATCAGGGACGCTACAGCCTTGCCTGCACACAATATACTCATACGGGATCAAATTCATCCCATCTCGTACGGCAGTAACAACACAACACTCGGCAACTGTATAGTAGGATATCCTTTCATACAGGGGCACAAATCTATCAATTAGGATTACTGGTTGATAATCTGGACCTCCATATTGTTCATTTATTCTCTTGACTGTTTCATATGCTTCGGCTTGAACTTCCAAGACATCACGGCCATGGCTTCTTGCAGGATTTGCTATCTGTACCATAACAACTTTTCCTCTCCACTCGGGGTGCTCTTTCAATAGCTGCTCCATGGCTAAAAGCTTCAACCCAATTCCTTTGAAGATGTCCATATCATCTACTCCTAAGAGTACCAGGCGGCCTTTAAACTTCTCGGTTAGCTCTGCACTCATCCTTCGGGTCTCAGGAAGATCAAATCTCTCTTGCAATCTTCCCATGTGTATACCGACGGGCATGATCTTGATGGTTACGGTTCGGCCGTAATATTCTAATCCAATGTAGCCCCTTTTGGATTCATACTCTAAGCCAAGAATCCTTCTACAACACGAGAGGAAATGGCGGGCGTAGTCAAATGTGTGAAACCCAATAACATCGGAATTGAGAAGAGCTCGCAGCATTTCTTCGCGAACAGGGAGTGTTCGGTAGATCTCAGACGAAGGAAAAGGGCTATGAAGAAAGAAACCCAATTTCACTCTGCTCCACTTCTTCCTCAAGAAAGTGGGCATGAGCATGAGGTGATAATCATGGACCCAAACAAAATCATCGTCGGGGTCAATAACTTCCATGACCTTATTGGCAAAAGTCTTATTCACTGAGACATAGGCTTGCCACAGAGATCGATCGAAGCGACCTCCATGATCCGGGGTCAGAGGAAGCATATAGTGAAAGAGTGGCCAAAGTTGTTGTTTACAAAAGCCATGGTAAAAACGTTGCCCAACATCTTGTGAAACAAAAGCAGGCACACACCGGAAAGCTTCAAAGAGCTGAGAAGCCACTTCTTCTTGCTCACTAGGCTCAATGTCAACTTTGAGGGAGCCAATGTATATGACCTCCATGTCTTCAGGAAGCCCATCTTTGAGCTGAACAAGAAGAGAATCGGCGTCCAGGGTGAATATCCATCCTTTCTTATTATCAGGCCGCCTTTGAGCATTCAATGGTAATATGTTAGCTACTATAATGCATCTTTCTCCTTGCGCCACTGATGAGGTCGCATCTGAAGTTACGCTATTTGTGTTATCATCGTCGCGAACTTCAGATAATATTCCCGGCACAGTCATTACTCTTGGAAGGCGCCGACTGGGCCTTGGTAGTGATGGTGGGAAATCTGATGTGAGTTCCAATAGGTTGGAATAGCTTCTGGAAGACATTCTTCTCTTCTTCTTCTTTTCTTGTTCCTTCAGAATCTGATATTTTGACCTCCTGTACTTTGAAGAAACTGAGATGTGATTTTCCTAACTATCCTGAAGTAGCTATATCTTTTTTCTTTCTCGCTTTGAAGAATGGGTAAGCACTTTACCCAATAGTAGTTGGAGTTTGACGATGTGTTTTTTTCTTTCTTCTTCTTCTTAGAGCCCCGGTTTAGTTAGAGTTGTGCGAGACTAGAAGAGGAGCAGAAAAAGGGCATACTTACTAGGTCTAAGCTTGGAAAAACCAGAACCATTTGTGAAGAAGAAGCTTTGCCCTGTTGCTACTGCAGGGGACAAGAGGGGGGGAAAGAAAAGCTTAGCATTGTGCGAATCATGGTTATATTTATTTATTTATACCGGATCAAAGTTTAAAACTGTAGAGCCATGGTCATTTAAGTGCAAAACAAAAGCTTAACCGTGCAGAGACTTAGGGTGGTTTGTATGCAGAATAAAAAAGTTTTAGCAATGCCTGCAAATCAGGGTGATACATAAGCAGAAGAAAAATGCCTACAAACTGTCGGGGTTATATATATGTATAGAGAGAGAGAGAGAGAGAGAGAGAGAGAGAGAGAGAGAGAGAAATGCAAAAAGGAAAGACCCACATCTTCTTGTGAAACAGTAGTAGTACCTGTGCCAAGGCATAATAGCTGCATCGGCTTCTGAAGCAAAGGTGAAGTTGTAGTTGTAGTAGTAGCAGTAGTCTGTAGAGAGAGAGAGAGAGAGAGAGAAGAAGACGAAGAAGAAGAAAGAAAGAAAGAAAGAAAGAAAGAAAGAAGGGATGAAGATAGAAGAAGAAGAAGGAAGGAAGGAAGGAAGGAAGGTAGTACAGAGACACAAGAATTCTGACCTGGTTTAAAAGAGAGAGGGGGAAACAGAGAAGAGAGGGGAGGGAGAGTTAGAAACTTAGAACTTTAGGAGGTTAGTGAAAGACGGATGAGTGAGGGAGGGAGGACAGAAAATGGTATAAATGATGGATTAATAATGGATTAATGATGGTAATGGTAGTAGTAATGCTAATAGAGAGCAAACAGTAGCAGCAGGAGGAGGAGGAGGAGGAAGAAGAGGTTTTATGTGCTGCTGCTGCACAAAAGGACTTCTTGCCTTCCCTCTTCATACATACCCATACCCATACCCATACGGGCCATACCCATATCCATATCCATACCCATACCCATACCATACATACACACACAGAGATAGAGATAGAGAGATACATACATACATACATACATACATACACATCATCACAGATCTCAATGCCGCGCTCTCTCCCCCTTCCCCCTCCCTTCTCTCTCTAAACTGAGTCAAGTCTCAAGGACACCTCTCTCTCTACAAAGACAAGACCAGCTGTTCTCTCTCTCTCTCTCTCTCTCTCTCTCCTCCAGTGTGTGACAGAAAGAAGAGCAACTCTACTCTACTCTACTCTCTACATACATACATACATACATACATACTCTGTTCTTCTCTCTCCCCACGTCCCCCCTCTCTATCTCTATCTCTCTCTAGACTCTTCCTAGTTAGGGATTCAGAGCCCCCACTCTCTCTCTTCCCTTTTTCCGAGAAGGAACCCTCTCTCTCTCTCTCTCTCTCTCTCTCTCTCTACAGACAAAATAAATAGGTAAGGCACGACAAGTAACTAAGCAAACCCCCCAGCCTCCCGGTTCGTTCGGTTCAGTTCGGCTCAGTTCTCTTCTTCTCGCTCGTTCTCGTACACACACACATACATTGAGTCAGCAGTTATTTGTGGTTTCAGAGATGGAGGGAGGGCTTAGGGCTTTGTGTGGTACTACTACTACTACAACAACAACAACATACTAACTTCTTCAACTTTTACTTGTTGCTGCCTACATACATGAGAGAAAAAGAGAGCACCCTGAGAGAGAGAGAGAGAGAGAGAGAGAGCACATTATACATATAGAAGAAAGATAGAAGTGTATTATGATGTCCGAAGAGCCGACACGCATATGAGAGATACCTACACAACTTGTTTGGTTGTTGGAGAAATGAAGCTTAACAAACACTAAATAGAGATATAAACGATAAAATCGAGAGAGCCAATGCATAGGAAGAGAGAGAAAGTGGATGAGGGGCTAGAACATTTGTAGGGAGAGAAGACTGTGAGTATCACAAGGTGTGTGTGGAGAGAAAGAGAAATGTGTTTGAAATCCTTTATGTTTTTTGTGGGATGTGTGTGTGTGTACACACACAAAAGCTTAGATGCATTGCTACAAACATGTGTTAAGCAAAGAGAAATAGAGTCTTTTGTTTGTTTGTTTGTGTGTGTGTGTGTGTGTGTGTGTGTGTGTGTGAGAGAGAGAGAGAGAGAGAGAGAGAATGTGGGTGGGTGTGTGTGTATCTCGTACTACCTTCTCATAAAGTGGTCAAATGTGTGGGTGCCAACCGCTCACTCCACACAATGTTTGTGTTCTTGGAGAAACAATCAAATTATACTCACATTTGTATTTGTTATGCATAGTTCCAACTTATAGTGTTGATTAGAGAATTGGACTCTATCATTGTCAAGTTCGTTCTCGTACCAAACTAGTGCAAGCAACCATGGAATTTGTTCAACATATCATGTTAATTTTTAATTGTATCCATAACTTCGTTCGATATGATCAATGATCATATCAAGAAAATTTTGTTTGACTCAATAAAGAAGTAGTCAAGTTTGTTTACGATATGAGTAACCATACAACACTTGTTTGATACATTGCTTTAAATCATGTCAAGTTGCATCGTCTAGGGTCTCTATTAAGGAAATACAATTGATTTGATTGGAGGACTTCGTTTCATTTTTTATTTAGACTAGAGACTATGAGGTTTGTTGATAAGGTAAACACGCACTAAGATCATAACTCTTCTATTTTTCTAATTTATAACCCTTCTATTTTAATACTAAGCACGTAACAACATGCACTAAGATCAATTGTGGGTGTTTGACCATCGCCAATTTGGTAAGCCCTTAACAAACCTTCACGATATATAATATTTAGGTGTGTGTATCCGAATGTGGACCCAATGACCATGTGTGATATCTATCGACCACATGGGTAATATGTACTGACTAACAAGGTTTTAGAATAGATAGGTCACAGGTGTAGTATAAGAGTCAATTTGCTACTGTGGAGAGGGAGGGTAGGGCTAATATCATGGGAGCTAAGAGAGAGTGAAACCATTAGATTGGGCACCACACACTCTTGCCATCAGTCAAAATAAATACTTCATGGGCTTATATCGGGCTTGGTGCAAAGTTCAAACAATCAATAGCGCAAACAAAGAGAGCGTGACTTTCATGTTGAAGTCATGTTTTCCTATGTTCAAACTCCATGAGCCATACAAAAACAATAAATTCTCGTTTTTATACAAAACGACTACATTTGGTCATGTCAAACATGGTGAGTTTTTCTTACTTACGTATCATCTAATGTTGGTGTGTAGTGGCCCCAACCTGGAATACCCATATTCAAAGCCTCATCTTGAAGAAAAGGAAAGAGTGTTTCGAGTATCACTTAAAGAGTGTGTTCAAGATAAAATATACATGTGTCTAACCTTATCCTTTTGCCTTTACTATATATCTTATCTTGTGACCTTTCTTTATCAAAACTCGCTTTCTTTCCTCGAAGCCACATGTCCCTCTTCTAGTTCGCACAATGTGGACTATGAATTAAACTATCCCCCCACTTTGACATATTGTTTTATTCAGACTCATTGTCTTCAAAATTTCACCAAATGAATGTGCACTCAATAGAGAGAGAGAGAGTGTGTGTGTGTGTGTGTGTGTGTGTGTGTTATCACCTGATGCAACTTAGTGAACTTGAACAACTAGCTTATTATGTCAAAGAGCAATAAACCTATATGGATGATGCAATAATATAATGGTCATAATTTTTTTTTAAAACACCGAACATTTACATATACAAGAATAACCCAACTACCAAACTTCCTTTCTAGTTGTTGCAAAAGTTGGTAGTTTTTGTACTATCGAGGGTACAATGGCAATTTTTTGGAAAGTTAGGGGTATTTTGACAAAATGCCGAAAGATATTTTGGTGATATTCCCTATTAACAAGCCTAGATACATCTTTCCAAACTCATGTAACAATTACGTATGTTTGAAGACGGGTTATGATAGCAAAGATTGAGTTCATGAGTGGGCTAATGGCACACAATAAAGCTCAACATTAATATTGGCATTTGTTTGGTGGTCAAGTATGCATTTTGGTATACTACATAGTGATGGTTCGACATATTATATGGATCACGCGTCTATGTGATACTTGATAAAGGTGAACACGGTCATAGATGCCCCAACTCAAGAATATGATCCAAGAAGATGTAACAATGCATTGGTTTTTATGTTGAATTGTCCACGAACAAGAATAAAGAGGCTGACCTTCATCAATAAACAATAATTACTTTCTCGTAGAGTATATAATGTGAAGAATTTACATGGTTCATATTGGAGCAAGTTGTTGCGCACAATGTGTTTCTTGAAACCATTAGTCGATTCAATAAAGAAAAACATGAAGCAAAAATGTGGAACCCGTAAATTGGAGGTTACATCATAAAGTAAATGAATCATACAACTTTGTAGCCCTAAGTAAAAATACAGCCTCGAAAAGATTGCAAATAAAGACCCCTTGATACACTTTTCTTCTCATTTTTCACTTTCTAGAGATAACACAAAGTGGTTGTCGTATTTGTTAGGATAAAGAGTATGGATTCATTTAATTGCATTTGAATCATTTCTCTATGTTGACATATGAAATAGATAGAGTAAAGTTATAGATATGGGAGATAATGGGCATTGTTTCTCGAAAGAATAAATCTTCCATTGCGATCACGTGTGTTCACATGCACATCACAACTTAGGGGACCACTGTGTCACGTAAACCCTCTATACGATGTTTGTCAAAACAAAACAAAATCATCCATTGAATTTCATGAATAGGTACACAAGTTATATTTCTACCGTCTACATGTGAAAGACTTTTTCATAAAACAAACATTGTGTTAAGAATATGGAATTTGTGTGTCTAGTTATGCCCTTGGTAAAAAGAAGAAAAACAATGGTGCAATTAACATGATTAATTGACATTGCTAGCATCAAAGTCATACATGTGAAAGAATTTTTCATAAAACAAACATTGTGTTAATGGGAATATGGAATTTGTGCGTCTAGTTATGCCCTTGGTAAAAAGAAGAAAAACAATGGTGCAATTAACATGATTAATTGACATTGCTAGCATCAAAGTCATACAATTAAGAAAACCCAAGTTTGATCTTGATAATGGATCATATTGATCTCTCATGGACATTAATAATTCATCTACCCCCATATTGAAGTCAACATTTACTCTTTATCTCTTGTTGTGCTACGTACAATTGATCTTACCTTTGGGCCCCCACACCTCTCTCTCTCTCTCTCTCTCTCTCTATGAGCTTTGCACTTGTTTTCTTTAACTATGACCGGAAGACTTTTTAGGATCGGCCATACTTGAATATAGCATAGATGACTTAAACATTGTATGTACATAAAAGCAATCATCAGGTTGGATAAGGTGAAGGTTACTTTCATGCATAACAACTTGTCCATTTCTAATTGATAGGTGCATAAAATTCCAATGTAAAAGCTCTCTTCCTAAGGATGTGAGAGGTTAGCTTCACCTTCTTCGACAAATCATTGAATAAGCTTCACAAGCATGTTGCTTCGACGTTGAGTTGGATTGACTTCACTATTTTGGATAATGCAGTATGCAATAAATAGACGTGGCATACTCTTCTTCTTTTTCTACCATATCTACTTGACTAATTGACATAAAAGAAGATGCAAGATATGCATTATTATTACTTTCATGCAATGAGTAATCCTCGAAGTATTTATATATTTCCATGTTTCTATTATAAAAAACAAGCACGTGATTTATACAAATTTCCAAGCATGAGGTTAAATTTACTTTTGATCTAATTTCTCGCAAAAATGACTTGTGCTTGTTGCTTTTCTTTTCAAATATATATATGGTAGATTGCATAATGTCATTGAAATGGAGGAATCTCATTAGTTCTTCATAGGGATCAATTTCAATACAATTGGAAGTCAATGAAGTTTGATAAATTACTAATGCAAGAGAAACAAACTTTGGGGGTTGACGTTCTGTTAGAGACATGTACTAATGTAAGCATTAGATAAGGATAGAATATAGATAGATAGATAGATAGAAAGGAGAGAGAGAAAGAAGGGTGTTGATCCACCCGACCACCCCCGAGCGAAGGGATCGAGACGGACTCGAGCCTCGATTGGCGTCCCATACCACCGTCGTGGCGTTGAGTTGCACCTGGTGCTGGCGCGCTCACTACAAGAGTTGACCAACCACAAGACAGAGTCTCGACGTAGTCAACCAGATGATGAAATGAGGGTAGCTAGGCCTCTTATTTATAGCGGTACCCAAGGCCCCCAGGCAAGTTCATACTTGGCCTAATGGGTTGTCTCAATCCCGAGGATTAAAAGTAATCCTCCCCTTCTTTACACTCTCGTTTAACCCTCACACTTATCCACATGTATAGAATATACTACGGTAAATTCTCACCACGGGATATTATATGGTCATGCTTGTAACACGTTCCCATCCCTAAGTATTCCTCGATGATATATAACCTAAAGCACGTACTTGTTCTACTTCTTGATCAAAAGTGAAATGTTTTTTTGGAAAAAAAGAAAGAAAGAAAGAAAGAAAGTGAAATGTTGAGACAATAGTTCTATTTCTTTAGTTGTTGAAATGATCCTTGACATTCCCTTCAAGCACTTAGAAGTTAGAGAGAAAAACATGCGTATGCATATGCACGATGAAGGTAAATATACAATGATCCAACAAACAAAATCTAAATACCTTATTGGTTAGGCGATCCATCCCATGAACAAGATATTCAAAGAAACGCTTAATAGTGTGAAGGGAAGATGATATGATGGAGAGATGTAGAATTGAAAAACGATCCAAGAAAAAATAAATCTAGGAGATCATAGCAAGATGACATGATTTGGTTTGATGTGTCATGATGATGCTCCATATAGTAATAGATGAATAAATACATTTTGATGATAGAAGTTTCTCATCATAAAGAGGGAGTATCTATATATAAGATTTGGAGATGAAGGCAAACTAATTTGATTAAAATGGGAGGGAGGAATAGATTTGTTGCTTGGCATTAGTAGAACTATTAATGGCAGGATTTGATACACCATTATGTTATTTTTTTATGAAAATTTATGGAACGCAAAAGCAAGGAGAATGAATAATATAAAGAAAGCTGCAAATATTATTTTGATAAGCCTACGAAAGTATATTGACTATTGCGATACCTATTGTCCATCTACAAAATGTGCCATATAAACATACATATTAGCATGGTTAAATCTATTACAAATCAAACTAATGATGAGCAATATAATGAGATTAAGGAAAATAAGGAATTAAGGGTGCTTAACGACATTGGTTATCCTTGATCAAAGGACACAACCCAAACATACAATATTAGTAGTGTGATGAGCAATATGTATAATGAGATCAAGGAAAATAATGAATCTAAGGGTGCTTAACCACACTTGTTATCCTTGAGCAAAGAACACAACCCAAACATAAAGAATTGTTAGTGTGCCACACCACTGAATATTACTTTATTTTATGCCTTGATAGTACAATAAAAAATCCAAAGATGTCGTGGTGAGGGGTAGCTAGTCCTATTTGTACAACCAACACTTGAGGCTCCTAGAATTTCACGTGTTTCCAAGTGTCATAAGACTTCACAGGTTTGTCTAAGTACCAGTTTCCCACTTATCCCACCCTTAAACCATTAAAATTAACTTTAGAATGTTGTGGTGAAGGGTGTAGCTAGTTCCATCTATATAGCCAACATAGGCTCTTAGAAAATCATGTGTTTTCAAGTATCGTAAGCCTTCATGGGTTTGTTGTGTCCTAGGATAATTAGTTTCTCATGTATCCCACCCTTAAACCATTTAAATTAGCTCTAGAATTGGTCCGTGTGGTTATGCATATAACGAAGTCACTCCTTGCATGTTACATCAGATATTGGATGACAATTTACTTAAAAAAGAGGACAAATCAAAAGTAAAACATTTGAAAGCTTAATATGATCCATAACATTAGAAAGTCGACCTTTTGTCATCAAGAAATCATTGCATCTTTCAAAACCTATGAGATGTGGTTAATGTTAAGTACATCTACATGTTTCACGTGGAATGAGACAATTGATGAAGACATTACACCCATAAGAATGACCTTTGAGTAGAACAACATTTTATTTCAATTTATGAGAGAGATAACAACATACATATAGGTAGTGTCCTTTTTCGAAGGTGAATAGTTATTGGAATACTCAGAACATAATACAAAGTAGCCAATCATTCTAAGTTAGGAAGTTTGAAAATGACCACACATTGACATGGAAAATATTTCTTAAATGGCTTCCCAACTAATACATTCAAACTTCATAGATATGTTCCTACAATATGGATAAGCTAAAAAGCATAAAAAACGGGCATTAGTGTGTAATGGGCACAATCGTTCTTATGAGGAGGGGTTCAATTTTCTTGTTGATAATTGATCAAAAGTTATAGCCTAAAAAGAAAATAAATATACGTTATTGCTGACATTTCTTTTTCCAATTCAATGTAATCTGGCATGGAGACGCACGAGTCTTATTTTGTTTTCACACTATATGACTGGGATGTGACATGCAAACAACTTTTTTTGCAATAGGAAGAAAGGTTGGAAACAAGAAGTGGTTAGAAAATCTTCTCTCATATTATGGATTACCATTGCCATAGAATTTAGAAATTATGCGAGATTAGTTGTCAAACACAAGAATATGGTATAGACATATGTATAGAAGTTATTGAACAAATAATTACATGACTTGAACATTATCACATTTTAACATCTTTTTGCACACATGGAATTGTATGTGTAAAGAGAATCTTAAACAATAGCATAAGGACCAATTTTTGACAAATAAGATTGTCTACTAGCATTTCAAAAAATGCTAAGTTCTTTCGTGGGAGGTTTCCTTTCTTTGCACTTTTCCTTTTCATATACTCCATAATGTGCAATGGACCTTTCGTGAAGATAAAGGGGGGGGGGGGGGGCATGATGATTAATCAAACTATAAAAAATATAGTCACCTCCATATAACAAGTCATAAGCCTTATCTTAAGAACAATATTAAAATGATGTCAAAGATTTCGCTAAGGTTAGCGCTTTGTCGTTTTACTTGTTCATTGGGAAAGTCAAATCAAAATGTTCACAATTTTATTTTTCTTATCATGATATTGAAAGGATATTGTTAATCACGTAGATTTCACAATAAATGTCAGATTATGGTTGATCTTTTAACTTTAATATAAAAATGTTCCATTTGCAACTTGCTTTGATGCTCGTTTTAGAAGGACAATTGCTCTTTCTTTTCGAAAGGCAAATAATATTCACCCTTTTCGTATGATGAATGAAAGTTTACCTCCCTTTGTTTTGATATGAGGTTTAAGTTCACGCTTTTCATCAAACGAGTACAACATGCTTAGTTTGGATAGTGAATGAAAAAAATACACAAACACAAAAGAATATATGTAGAAAATAATTGTAACGTGGCGATAGATCACCAAAAGTAATATATTTTCTAATGTACATTAGATTAAAACTTTCTTGCAATACTTGTTTCTTATGTCAATATCCCAATTCCATACCTCCAGGCTCCAACTCTAGAAATAATTTCAAATTTCTTAAATTGTAGGCATGTTTGAGCTTATGTACTCAAAATATTACAAATTAGTGTGCATTACAAATGTTATAATAGAATCTATAATGATTACAATTGTTTACCTATTTTACGATATAACATCATATCCATATTGTACATCTAGTATGCACCATTGGACACTACATCGTCAATCAAGATGGCAACCTTCCCTAGAGCAATGATGGAAAGACATCTAAATACATGGTAGCTTGACCCTAACAAAGGTTTTCCATGGTGTTCCAACTACTACATTGGCTCTATTAACACTTGATTGTAATGTCTCACAAGGTACCATTGAAAATAAGTGGGATGACATTAACAAACTCTTTAATAAACTAGATGACATAAATAACATGAGAGGAGGTACTTTTTATCGGCTTGGACTTCCAAAGTATGATTAATAACCAATCAATATGAATCTACACACATGTTATCTATGTAACTACACAATATGAATTACTTAACACAAGGGAAGGTGCTTTCCCTCATGATGGAAGAGTGTGTGCGCTCCTAGGTTGAAAACGATTCCAATTTTCCATGTAAGGTTAGGAGCCAACAAACACATATAAATAACAAATGCGCGCACACACACACACACCGTTTTTTGATGCATTATTTTTACTTATTAAAAACCTCAATATGAAGTGAAAACCCAAAATGATCGCATATAAAAATGGGGTGTACAGGTCTCAACTACTCGATAAACTAAAAACATTGGAAGGATTGAGAATAAAGATGCTGTCATGAAAAGATAACTAGCATGCAAAGACAATCACATTAACTATAAGAAGGTAACATATGGATAAGAGGTGGGATGATTGTAAGGGAGTTGGTTGGTAGACATTTAAGATGGCCATATAGCCCATAATTTGAGCATATTGAAAAACGTTGCACAATGTTTTCGATTGGAAACCCAAAGACCTTGCCAAAACTATGACCAACAAACTTTAGTTATAAGAAATATTGTAGTTGTAGAAAATTAGGTGGATGGAGAGGTTCACAACAAATGTATCAATCTTTCATCAATATGTTACCTCATTGTGTATATGTTATAAATGAGATTTTTTGAGCTTGAAACACAAACTCCACATAATATGCCAATCAAACACAAGAAAGGTACTTTGAGGGACACCAAAAACTTTGCCAAATACATTTAGACCTTGATTTCTATGGAACCAAGGTTTTTTGTATAATCTAGGCACAATCCATATCCACCTTTGGTTCTTGTTTTAAACCAATATAGACCTCACTAGTTGAAGAGGAAAAAAGTGAACAATAAAAGATATCCCAATCTTGAAGGTTGTCTTGTTCATTGAGAGTGGCACAAAGACACAAGGAGCCCTGGATTGACTTGGTTGATATGTTGATGGTGCATGCCAAACCATATATCCTTACGGCTTTTGGAAAACTCAATAGATCTCCACCAATGTTAGTGACATCTTGAATGGTGCATATATCCTTTCTTTTGTGATAGGAAGAAGGGTTTTCTTGGGATATCTAGAGTGGTTGTAGAATATCGCGCTATAGTGTATGATCCCTATATGCATTGAGCTCCCTCCTTGAACATCACTGCCTTTCCATTGAAGTTGTTCCAAAATGTTCTTCCACTACAATAATAAACTAGTACTAGGCCTTATATATTATACATTTTAAAGAGGAATACAATGCTCACCATTAAACTCAAATAAACTATAATTTAAATGACAAAAGGAATTCAATAATGAAGTGTGATTAGATTGTTTGAAGTGCTTTACATAAACAAGTAGATGCTATTGCCAACTGTTTCCTTTTGAGTGTTCTTTGGAGACAGCTTCCATATGAATGAAGATGCCACATGATACTATATGTCCCTCATCAAATGCTTAGGTAATAGTTACAAACGTTATGTTAATAAATTACAATACATTGAATAGGACTACATTAATTGATATGTCTTTTTTTATGTAAGAGTAACGAGAAAAACTTATAACAATGTTGAATTAGTTTTTGAGCATGTACATATACACAAAATCTTTAAAAATTCTTCACAATGTTTAACTTGACCTTAAACCTCTTCAACTATAATAAATAGGACATACATGAAGCCATGAAATGCATCAGATAATTATAGAAACATATAAATAGGTGTGATTCGAATATAACCAAGAGAGACACCTTCAACCCACAACTATGAAATATTCACACAACCCATATGGACACAGAAAACCTGCAAAATTCAAAACTTCAGTCTAATGGAAATTATATTGCCCTCAACTTTCACACTTGTTGATTCATGATCTTGAAGCAAATCACATTTAGCATCCAAATGCGCAGGAGATACAATGGATATACTATGAAGCTTTTCAAACTTTGATAATCTTTGAGCATTGCATTATGTACAAAACTATGTCAAGTTCCATGCTTTGAATATAAAAAAATGGGACATGCTAAAGTACAATGTAAAGGCATTGTGTTTACACATTACATAAGCATACACATCACATAAGCATTGCCTTTACACATCATAGTCATGTACATTGTGGCTTTGCCACCATATAGTGTGCAACAATACAACAAATTTCATGCTTTGAATAAGCTGATTCATATTAGTGAAATATAATAGAATGACCCATATGCTAAATACCATGTAAAGGCATCCATTACCTTTACACATCATAGACCAAACCACTTTGAAGTTTCACATGCAATATTGTGTGCAAAACTACTATGATTTTCATACTTTGAATAAGTTGATTCATATACAATAAAACAATACATATGATAAAGCACATGTAAAAGCATTGCCTTTACACATCATAGAAGAAACTTCAATACCAAGACAAGCAAGCAAGCATGTATGAATCAATAGCTATTCATAAAACTAAGAGGCTTTTCTCAAAAAATTGCACATCATTACCAAGGTAAGAAAATTTAAATGTGCAACTAGCGAGAAACTTACCAAGGTAATGGCAACAAGAAAATTTAAATGTTTAACTAGCAAGAAACATTTTACCAACTCGTAAATATGAAGATAATTGGATCATTTTGCACTTTCATGTTTTTGCAAATTTTGGCATTATAGATCACAATCTTTATTGCTATGAGAGCACACAATTTCGCGATTACCAAGAGCTACAAATTTAGATAGAATTTTCAAGTTTAATTCAATTAGTTGATTGTATATACTCGCAATGTCGATGGTTTAAAATAAGAAACATAGTCCTTCTGGATTCCACCCTAAGGTTAGATTAACCCATCAGTTTAGGTGTCAAGTGGTGCTTATCACATTTTTACATACAAAAATTAGCACATTTTGCTCAGCTTGAATATGTTTTTTCACATCAAAAGACTTCATGAAATACAAACAAGGATTTCATCTATCCAGACACCATAAATGCTTGGGTCCATGTGTTAATTAGGCAAATTCCTTATATGTTGTTGCAGGCATGATATTTAATACATTGTAGTGTCTTTGTCACATAAAATGGTCAATAAGAGAACGATATGTCCATTAGGTACATTAAACATTTCTGCAACAATCCCCATATGCATCCTTACAGTGCCACCCACCATGAGTGAGAATGCACTGACAAATTGGAATAATGTGATAATAATGGCAGCGAATAATTATTCAACACATTTGGTACATACCAGGAATGAACTGCTGATTATATTTGCACTCTCAAATTACTTCATAATTTCCACCCTTATCAACTATGAATCAAAACAATAACAAATTACTTCATAGGATAGCTAATCAAATGAATGAGATTTAAAAATGATAACAGTAACAAAGAGTAACTGTTAACCCAGATTCAATACTTACCAAGACTCAACTGTTACATTTGCACACCGTAGTAATACTGCACTATATCATATATGAAAATAACCACATGGATGTTGTATACTAAATATACAGGAGCAAAGATTCTCTGTCACCACTTATGGAATTAGAATTTTATGAAAAATGATTGTGTGCTTGAATATTGGTTTGGCTTCTACCGAAGGCTCTGGAAGAACACCGTGTTTATGAGGAGAACCTTGGGAAGGTTCAATATACCAATCGTACAAAATGAAGTATATCAAGCACTTCATTATATATAGTACATTGAATCAGTTGAAAAATATATAGAACTACTAATTAAGAATATGGAAGCTAATACATCAATATGCATAAAGCTTCTGTAGATTTTGAGAAATGATGAAACCAACAAACCAACATTGAGACCCTTATAGATTGCTTTCCATGAAAGGGGAAACTATGAATTGTACATAAGCCTTCATTATCACTTTGCTTTGGGAAATGCAAGAAAAGGGGAACTTAAATTGGATTAGGAACTTGCAACTTTTTCTAGCCGGAAGCTGCTTTCTCCACTCTCAAACTAGAAAGTTCCAAAAATTTGAGAAATGTGAGAGGTGATTCTACTTTCTCCTTGTTAAAACCTGCTCTGTAACTTCCACAAGAGCCTGTCGGCATTTCCTCGCTCATTCCGATTCTACAGGTGGTAGTGAATGAATGGCTTGTGCTGCTTGGGAGGCATGCTCCAATGCCATCTGACGTGTCTTCTCCATCCCATCTGTCTTCTCCAACAGTTCAATAGCCTACAAACAATTCAAACATAAGTTGTTTCCTAATGAATGTCACCTAGCAGCAACTACCATGTAAATGAGATTAAGGTTTAGCTTCATACTCCAATAAGATAGCATGATGTATATGAATGTGGGGAAATGTATGTAAATATATGTATGTAACTAAATCTATACTGGGAATTGCAGATCATATTGCCTCTATGAGAGATGATCTTTGAAATAAATGAATAAAATGACTTAAGAGATTAGCAGTTGCAACATCAAAATTTGATATTATTTTCTGAATAGAAAACCTACAATCAGAATGAAACAATTTGACGGTTAAACTGAAGTTTTTTGTAGCCAGTGGTTGTGTCATATCAAACTGGGAAATATTTTAATGGTTCACAAGAAAATAATAAGACATTGAAGTCTCTCATTCAAAATATCTTACGAAATGGTGGTCAACACAAAGTATCTTTGAATAATTATATAATATATTCCATTAAAAAGACAATTTTCCAAGGACATCGAAAAAGGAATTCAAAATCTAAGGAAACTTTAGAGTCTTACAAGCTCCACATCGCCAGGATTCTTGAACTTGCGACATATCAAATGAAGTAATTGTGGTTGCTGTTCTAATGCAAATAGCAAAGGAGCTGTAAAAATGCCCTGCGAAAGAAACAAAAAGGGAGAGTTCATTTTTAAGCATTCTTATTAAAATAAATTATATAATATATACTAGGATTTAGGGTTTAGTTTAGATATGCCGAGTATCTTCCTTTAAAAAACATCTCTATACCATATTTTACAATTAATATACCTGTCGAATATCAGACAAAGCTCCTTTACCCAGTGACGCAGTTGTTCCAGTGAAGTCAAGCATATCGTCTGCTAGTTGAAATGCCATACCATGCAAAATAAAACAAATTTTCAAACCTGTATACAAAACAATAGTATTAACCAAATTAGCCAGCCAACTAGAGTTCACACACATCATTACCTTATCACATGAATACCAATTTTAATTCCTATAAAAACAAGACATATGGAGACAAAGTGCTGCATTGCATCTTGACTAAATGTAAATAAGACTGAAATGAACAAAATGTTCTGTTAACATCAGTAAAAGGTCAAAATCACTGATAATAGTGATCAATGAGACCAAAATTTTTATCCACATAAACCAAGCAAAAATGAGCTACATAACCAAGTGTTCATAAGGGCACAACATAGGGACCATGGTTACAAATAATGTTATAGAATATCCTAAAAGAGGTGGAACATGAGTGGATCTCTCCATGAACACTCTCATAGGATTATGCTGGAGGACATCAATGTTCTCTGTGGTGAACCTATTGTGATTGATCTTGGCAATGATACAATGTGCCATCCAATGAAAGCTATGTTTTCATGTCATAAATTGCAAATGTTTGGGTGTCTGAAATGAACTGCTTTGTCAAGCAATCTCCCCTCTACAAGATGCTGGTCATGTTTCCTCTGAGATTCTTCACACGGCATTCAGAAGTATGACATCTGCCTTGTTACAGGTTCTTCTACCTATCTACTCTATGGGAAAGTGCCTAGGGCGATTCAGTGTTGTTTGAGGAATGCAGACAGGGTTGAGTGAATTGAATTCAAGGTGACTTGATGTTTTACATGCACACGCTATGAATCTTTACTACCTTCTCTGAAGTCCATGACCTGGGAGGATAGCATTGAACCTCACAGTAAACTGTGCAGTGGCATACTTAGTGTTCCTCAGACTCAGTTTGAACAGAAAAACTGTCATATTTTCTGATCAGGATGTTCACCTTATGCCTACCTAGTTGCGGACAAGTTGCAGATCTGTCCAGTGACACATCTCAATCCGTGAGAAATGTATATCCACTACCCAGAATGTAGTATAAATCCATCCTAAGGATATGGGGAAGATGGTCTTACTTGAAAGCCATCATCATGTCCGACTTCTGCATAGGTACAATCCATATCCTCATCTCTAGCTAATTCAGGTTTTTCTCCTTTCTTCCTATTTATATACTGTTTCCTTGTTCACTAAAATGACTTCCAAACGACTTAAAGAACATAAGGAGATACATGACGAGATCTTTAGTAAGAAAGATTTCTTGGATGTTTCAAATTGTTTAGTTAATCGAGAGTGACATGAAAAAATGGGTAAACGAAGCGAAAATACACAAGAAAAACACGTACTCAAAGTAGAGATGGAAAAACTCAGACTAGAAAACATTGACCTCAAAAAATAATTTAGTAACTTAAGAGCTATTTAGGGAAGATGGCAAACTATCCTCTAGAAGATATTAAGGAAGAGATACAAAAAGTTAAAGACGTTAAAAATGACATGGAACTAGCTAAAACAAGATAGATGGATGTAAATAGAACATTAAAAAAGAAATAAGAGAAGAAAATATTGCAAACACTACCCTTGAGGAAGATCAAGGAAGGTGCATCTCAAGAAAATATTGTAAACATTACCCTCGATCAAGCTCGATGCCTAAATGCACGTGTCATTGGACTCAAGGAAGGTGCATCTTCTGACAAAGACACGCAAACACTCGGGAAAATGTTACCACTAAAACCTGGAGGGCCGAGTGTGACACCGCTAGAAAAAGAGCCTTAGTCCTCCAATTTAAAGACTTGTACGCCACGAGTCATGTAGGCTCGTAAGGAGGGGCATCATGCTTTTTATCGAGAGGGACGAGTGATAATAAATGATCGTACCATCAATTGACAATGCGCAACCCATGTAACAGAAGATAAAATCAGGATGAGCTTATGGAATTTTAACAATGCATTTTGGACACACCACAACCAGCTAAAGATCTTGATTTCAAAGCCCAAATAGCGTACTTCCACGAGTTGAAAGTTTTATTGGGAACCAGTATTTAGACAAACCTCATTTGACAAACTACCAAAAGATCTAGAGGTGTTGCGATAAAAAAGGATAGAAATACTGCGAACAAACCCAGAAGCCTGTTTTATGTGGATCAAAGTCCCCATTACGAAGGACTTTATTATCAATCAATTATGTACAATGAATCACTTTCCCCCAAAAGGATACTGTTATAATATGGCAGGAGAGGGGAGATTAGTTGATCAAGGAGTGCCACATGGACCTTCCCCATACAAACCTTTATCGGTGACATAATCCGATACTCTTCTCAAGGGAAAGTTTTCCTTGTATGAGATTTCAATGCAAGAACCCAATCTTGACAATGCACAATCTTTTAGATGGATAAAAACCTAGAAATGGTGAGTGTTGATTCATATTATATGTTGACGACCTTCTAATTACAGGGTCCCTTGCATCTAAAATCGAGGAGGTCCGCGTTGACCTCAAAACAACCTTTGAAATGACTGATCTAGGGCTTCTCCATTATTTCATAGGTATGGAGGTCTATCAATCACATGGTGGTATCTTTCTCAGCCAACATAGGTATCTCAGGCAGCTCCTTGAGACCTATAGCATGTCAAATTGCAAGCCACTCTCTTGTCCAATGGATCCAAACTCAAAGCTATCTCGTGAAGACAATTCTCCCATATTTGAGGATATCACGAAATATAGAAGGTTAATTGGGTCCCTTCTTCACTTAACTTATACCAAGCCTGATTTGTCCTATAGCGTGAGTATTCTCAGCCAATTCTCAACTGCTCCAAGACAAAGTCATTGGCAAGCAATTATTTGAGTTCTTCGGTATTTGGCCAACACACTCGACTATGGTCTGTCTTTTAGAGGCGGCATTGAGCTTGTTGGCTACTTAGATGCTGATTGGGCAGGTGATATTGATTCTAGGAGGTCCACATTTGGCTATTGTTTTATGTTAGGTTCAGGCTTGATTTCTTGGAAATCAAAGAAGCAAAACTCAGTTTCTACTTCATCGACGGAATCTGAATACCGCGCCTACTTGGATACTTGCTGTGAGTTGCTATGGTTAATGCAATTGCTTTCTCACATTCGTGTTTTGCAAGACTCTCCTATTGCAGTTTTCACAGACAGCCAAAGTGCCCGTGCCTTGGCACATAGCTCAGCATTTCATGGTAGAACAAAACACATCAAAGTGCACTGCCATTTTGTTCGTGAATTAGCAAAATCACAAGTCATCAACTTGGCATATTGCCCTACTCAAGAAAATGTGGCTGATTTATTTACTAAGCCGCTTCCAAGGCAGCCATGAGCGAGGCTGTTTTATAAAATGTCTTCACTAAATAATATTCCATGCTGCAATTCAATTGATGTTACTTTTATTATATGTTGGAGGGTGCCAGCTCCAGACCTGCACTCTCTTTCATCAATATTATCTCTCTTTTACATTCTCTCTCTTCCTAGATTCTTCTCTCTCTAGAATCTGCAACTCTTTAAATGCCCTCTCTCTCTAGAATCTACAACGCTTTAAATGCTTTCTCTTCCATCTTTTCCACAATATTCCTAGTTTATTGTACCTGTTTGGTAGTACAAGAGTCTCTTAACTACCAAACAACCATTCCCAATTTTGTATAAATAGGCTATACCAGCCTCTTTTGTAACTAGATTATTTTCTGTTGCTACTTACAAAACAAGCTCTACTCTTTGCAACCATTTTTTCTACTCTCACAGCTTGGTTGTGTCTATTTTGTTTGAACAACTGTTCCGTTGCTGCTATTAGCAGCTTTTCTCACATTATTGTCGTCATCCTCAATGAAAAATCAAGACAGGGTAAGCGGATATCATAATTACAATGTGACCCAAAAAAACAAATATGTTGACATATAACTAGAAAATTGTTGATTAGGAGGCTAGCTGCCTATACATAAGCAAATGCAGACTACATCACCATAGTAAATAGTAATAATCATAACTTGTCATCCATTAAGAAATACTTACCTGCAAGCTTTTTCCTTATTTGAAGTTAACTGCATGATCTCTCCAGTTACCAGAAGCTCCACAACCTGAAAGGGCAGGGATAATTTAGACCACCTGCACTTATAGATACAGCTAAAACTGATCAAATATTAGAATGCCAAAGACTATACAATTACTGAGTCATAATAATATGGCCTTGAACTATCATTGTTTACTAGAAATATTAATATATGGGATGTGTTTCAACCTCACTGCACCCATTGTCCTGTGGATGCACATCACTATGATGTCCATTGTTACAAGATCAAATATAAATTATTATACCCTATCTCACCTCTGTGTTCTTCAAAGATGCAAGTGAAACAGATGCTCTTGATAATAAAAAGTCTCCTGCTAGTACAGCAAGCTGCAATGAAAAACCAACAGATTTCAGTACTTTATACACCCTGAATTGCATTCACATCCAATGAACACTTAGCTACATAGGGAATTCCAAATGGTTCTTGGTTGATCTCTCACTTTGTTTCCCATCACAAAATTGAGTGACCCGATGCCCCTCCTTGTCTCTGCACTGTCCAATACATCATCATGAAGAAGACTTGCAACCTGCCACGGCTATGTTAATGTTGAACTTTTCATATAAAAACAGAAGGAAAATAGAATTGTTCATGGAGAGAATTCCTCACATGAATCATCTCTGTTATCTCAGCAATCCTCTGCTGCCTTAATTGTTGCTCTTGTAACGTAGATTCTGATATGCCAATGTCCGGCAGCACTATAGTCATTGATGATGCCATTAGCAGCAAAATCTGAAAGAAATATAAGAGCTTAGAATATGGCTCAACACGCTCATATTGTAATAATCATGTAATATGGGGAAGCCCAAACCCAAACAAACATTGGGGCCCTGAATTACAATGAAATCCACTAGTTCAAAAATGGTCAATGAAATATGGATCACTGAATTCTCGAAGAACATTATAATGTTCCTATAACCAGTTTTTCACATTCAGCAGCATTTTAAGAAATTTCACATACAAAGTGACATATGCATAGCATGGGTCCCCCCAGACAAACACTAGCCTACAATAAATATCAGTTGGAAACTACATCTAATACTATTTGACAAGCACATTGCAAATAGATGAAGAATGTAAAAGTGATAGAGGATAAATCTTGGATTCATAAACTCCCCTCCCTTTCTCTCTTCCTTAGAAAGACCAAAGAGATGTTCAGTAACTTCATGCCAGATCAAGTTCCCATTTCTTCCAGCTTCCAAACTTGTAGCTCTGGTAGCAAATGAAGCTCAAAGGATCTAGAGTGTAAGAAAATGGATTGAGATAGAATTTTTTTGTAACTGAAGCTCTCCCTCATTCCATTAGAACTGGATAAGATACACCACAGAGAAGAACTGGCTACTAGCAATAATGTGAAATGTCAGTTGTCAAGTCAATCATTCCTTCATACTCAAATGAAGCAAAATGTCTGCACTGATTAACATATAGAAAAACCTTACCTGGCAGATGAAAATGTGGTATTTTTCTGAAGAGGAATGTAAACAATAAAATTATAATCTAAAGCCATAGAAAATAACATTCATTAGCAGAAGAGCTTATAATTTCAAGTAACTAAACAGTGATGTACTGTCTTTCATATGCAATGCCCCATGAATGCACCTAAGTATGTACATATTCATGAATATTCCATTAGACTTTACATGTTTTCAAAACAAGAAGTTATCAACTACCATAGGTCGAAGGCGCTTTCCTTCAACTCCAATCTTGAAAAAATATTCTGCTGCAGAAGCTAACTTGGGAAACTGTTTGAAAAGTAATGCACATTTATTTCCATACACTGATCAACAACTTATGCATTATCCATATATTGTAAATCCTATGCCTATTTTCATAGCAGATTAAATTGTCTATCATTACTCCTATACGCTTTATGGCATTAAACAGATACACCTTAGTTGAGACCATCACGCGAAGTCTATTTGCAATGGAGGAAAGTTCATCTGCAACAAGAGAAAATGGGTCGACCTTTCCCTGCATATAATATAAAAAATAATACAATGAAGTATACAAAAATATGCACATTATCCCATAACAATTGGTTTATAAACAAGCTTACCTCAGTGTCACTCGCAAGATGCAAGCTAGCATGATGGAACATGGCGCAAGAACCCAACCGACGATGTTGTCCATGTCCCATAACCTAGCCAATTTCAAGAAGAATATTTGAGAGCATCACTCAAAAAAATGATAACTGCTGTACATACTCCAGAATTGAGGTTTAGGAATCCAACTCTCTGATTAATGAGCATCGATATATCTCCCTAAGGAAGAGATCTCCATACTCGTTTACCCTCCTTCATTTGTATTTGGTTTCGTCATTTTCAATTTGTCACGTGATTAGCATAGTAACATTAGTGGAGTACAGGTCACAACCCGCATAAAGCTTCGAGAGGATTTATCCTCTGCTGCTGCTGATCTCTTAGCCACTATTAATGACAGAGATAGAGCAGAGAGATAAAGCTAGAAACTCTAAGAAGGCATGCGTAGAACTTTGCTATTGTAATAAAACTATTTCTGACAGACTTATTTAGCGTATTTATCTTAATACAACGTTTGATCTATTAGAATTTATGGTTAAGAAGTGATTAAAAACATTTGCTTTAAGAGATCTTGCAGAATTTCATGGAACAATATTTGCTGCAAGCACTTACAACTTGCTTGCTGAGACCACTGTATCCTTGGCGACTGTGTTGTGAGCAAAAGATGTTGTGTGCGAGTGATGCTGAAGGCTCTGCAATTTTCATATGTACTATTCCTGCTTTTCTTTCAACCAGATCTGAAACATGGCTTCCTACAGAAATTCAACGTGTTACAGGACAAAAAACCATAGATACTTTAATTCTAGAAAACAAGCCCCCTCTTAAATATATCGTTATACATGAAAGAATTATTTTATATGGAGCAGCAGAGAAATACAAAATATTTACTATTGTGTACTTCATCTTCATCGACCACTTTCATGGAGAAGAAGGTTAAGTTTCCCTCAGCATGAACTATTACCCGCCTACGGTGCACATCAAATTATGTTTAGTGCCAGATGATGCTTCAGGGCAAGATCCTTCAACTAATCTCGGGGAATTAGAGAAAACCATGCAATTTGTTTGGGTATATAAGCATACCATTTTAAAGAATGAGTAAAGAATGTGAGAAAAGCTGTTAATAGCAGCAGCGGAAGAGTTAGAACAAAATAAACACAGCCAAGCTGTGAGAAGGCTGTCAGACAGCAGTAGAAAAAATGGTTGCAAAGAGTAGAGACACAGCCAAAGAGTTGTGCTTGTTTCTAAGTAGCAGCAGAAAATAATCTTCTTACAAAAGAGGCTGGTATAGCCTATTTATACAAAATTGGGAATGGTTGTTTGGTAGTTAAGAGACTCTTGTACTACCAAACAGGTACAATAAACTAGGAATAAAAAAAGGGAATATCTTGGAAAAAGTGGAAGAGACAAAAGGCATTTAAAGCATTGCAGATTCTAGAGAGGGAAGGCATTTAAAGAGTTGCAGATTCTAGAGAGAAAAGAATCTAGGAAGAGAGAGAATGTAAAAGAGAGATAATATTGATGAAAGAGAGTGCAGGTCTGGAGCTGGCACCCTCCAACATATAATAAAAGTAACATCAATTGAATTGCAGCATGGAATATTATTTAGTGAAGACATTTTATAAAACAGCCTCGCTCATGGCTGCCTTGGAAGCGGCTTAGTAAATAAATCAGCCACATTTTCTTGAGTAGGGCAATATGCCAAGTTGATGACTTGTGATTTTGCTAATTCACGAACAAAATGGCAGTGCACTTTGATGTGTTTTGTTCTACCATGAAATGCTGAGCTATGTGCCAAGGCACGGGCACTTTGGCTGTCTGTGAAAACTGCAATAGGAGAGTCTTGCAAAACACGAATGTGAGAAAGCAATTGCATTAACCATAGCAACTCACAGCAAGTATCCAAGTAGGCGCGGTATTCAGATTCCGTCGATGAAGTAGAAACTGAGTTTTGCTTCTTTGATTTCCAAGAAATCAAGCCTGAACCTAACATAAAACAATAGCCAAATGTGGACCTCCTAGAATCAATATCACCTGCCCAATCAGCATCTAAGTAGCCAACAAGCTCAATGCCGCCTCTAAAAGACAGACCATAGTCGAGTGTGTTGGCCAAATACCGAAGAACTCAAATAATTGCTTGCCAATGACTTTGTCTTGGAGCAGTTGAGAATTGGCTGAGAATACTCACGCTATAGGACAAATCAGGCTTGGTATAAGTTAAGTGAAGAAGGGACCCAATTAACCTTCTATATTTCGTGATATCCTCAAATATGGGAGAATTGTCTTCACGAGATAGCTTTGAGTTTGGATCCATTGGACAAGAGAGTGGCTTGCAATTTGACATGCTATAGGTCTCAAGGAGCTGCCTGAGATACCTATGTTGGCTGAGAAAGATACCACCATGTGATTGATAGACCTCCATACCTATGAAATAATGGAGAAGCCCTAGATCAGTCATTTCAAAGGTTGTTTTGAGGTCAACGCGGACCTCCTCGATTTTAGATGCAAGGGACCCTGTAATTAGAAGGTCGTCAACATATAATATGATCAAGCAAAGCAAATTATCTTGGGAAAAAACATAGAGATTGCTGTCAGCATTACAGTTTTGAAACCCAAGAGAGAGAAAGAAGCTATCAATTTTGTCATGCCAAGCTTTGGGAGCTTGCTTTAAGCCATACAAGGCTTTGTGTAACCTATAGACCATGTTTTTCTGCTCTAAAATCTCGAAACCTGGAGGTTGTTCAACATAAACCTCCTCTTTCAAGTCACCATTAAGGAAGGCTGACTTGACATCCATTTGAAAAATGGGCCATTTGTTGTGAGCAGCAAGTGCAAGCGCACATCGGATAGAGGTGTACCTTGCTGTTGGAGTAAAAGTTTCCTCGTAATCCACTCCTTTGACTTGTGAGTAGCCTTTTGCCACTAAACGTGCCTTGTGCTTATCCAAAGTACCAATAGCATGGTATTTGGTCTTGAAAATCCATTTCAGTCCAATGACTTGTCGATGTGGAGGCCGTGGGACCAGCTCCCATGTATGATTCCACTCAATGGAATCAAGTTCAACTTCCATTGCGGCTTTCCACTTTGGAAGAACAAGGGCCTCTTTTGCTGTTGTGGGTTCTTTTGATTGCACAACAGTGCACAATAAGGCCAAGTTGCATGAGTGAAGAGGCCGTTGTGACTTACGTGTTCGAGAACCAGATGTATACTCATGAAGTTCAGCATCGGAGAGATGAGAATCACGAATGGTGGCTTGAAGCCACTTGGGAAGTGGTGGAAGCTGGTTTGTAGAGGGAGGGGAAACAAGTGGAGTTGAGGGAGAGGATTGAATTGTTGGCGAAGTTAGAGATTGAGTAGGAGGAGATGGGGGGCTTGAAGATGAGACATCTTCGTCTAAAATAGGAGATTCCGGAGGAGCTAGGATTTCAACCATGAACTCAGGTAAAATCCTAGAATCATCCAGCTGAGACTCCACAAAATGAAAATCCCTAGAGATGACTAGGGACTTTGACTCTAAATCCCATAACCTGTACACTTTAGATTGTGTGTTGTAACCAAGAAATTTGCATTTCTTGGTTTTGGACTCAAATTTCGTCCTTTTATGATCTGAAATGTGAACATAAGCATCTTAACCAAAGACTTTAAAATGAGATACTAAGGGCTTTACACCTGTAAATGCTTCTGCAGGCGTCATTCCAGCAACTGCTTTTGTTGGGCAACAGTTGATGATGTAGACTGTTGTGTTGACAGCTTCACCCCAAAACGAGAGAGGAAGATCAGATTGAGATAGCATCTTATGATGCCATCTCTTGGACTGTCCGGTTCTTCCTTTCCACAACTCCATTTTGTTGAGTATTGGGTGTAGAAAATTGGCGAGCAATGCCTCGTTGAGAGCAAAAATGGTGGAAAGTTTGGGAGATAAACTCTCCACCATTGTCCAACCTGATCTTTCGAACTTTCTTCGATGTCTCGTTCTCCACGAGAGCTACCCATTCTTGAAATTTTGTGAAGGCTTGCGATTTTTCTACAAGAAAATAAACCCAAACCTTGCAGGAGAAATCATCAATGATGAGCATGAAGTAGCGTGCACCACCAAGAGTAGTGGTTTGCATGGGACCACAAAGATCCATGTGCACTAACTCCAAGATAGATATTGCACGGTGAGTGGTTTCATGAGGGAAAGGCTCTCGATGTTGCTTGCCATAAAGACAAGCAACACATGGGGTATTGGGAGTTTTGAAAATAGGAAGACCCTCAACTAGTTGGGAAGAGGAGAGCTTTTGAAGATAATCATAGTTGAGATGACCAAACCTAGCATGCCACAACGTGGGATCTTCTTGTGCCACCAACGCATGAGAGCCTTGAAAAAGATGAAGAAGATGAGATTTGGACTTTTCCAAGGGGCTATGGGAACTTTTCAGGCGGTATAAATCTCCTTGTTGTGTGCCACTAGCTACAATTTGTAGGTTGGTGGTGTCAATGACTTCCAAAACTGAGCTATCAAAGTAGACTCCATAACCTTGCTTAGTGATTTGGTAGACTGAAAGTAGGTTGGCAGAGATGCGAGGCACATGTAGGACATCTTGAAGAATGACAGGTTCTTCATTTGAAGAATTGTTAAGAAACACATTACCCACACATGAAGCCTCAATGCTTGAGGCATCTCCAATGGAGATTTGGGAGGAGCTAGGTTTCACATCATGCAAAATGGATTTTTCATAGGTCATGTGTGAAGTGGCACCACTATTTACTAACCACTCATCAATGGTTGAGGTAGTTGGTCCAGTCAAATGTGAAGTATGTTCCTCAATGCCAAGGAAAACTGTTTCTTTGGCTGAGTGGATGAGTGGGCTGAGTGGGCCGAGTTGGATTTCGGTGTAGGTTGATTTTCGGTAGAAGAAGAGTTCTTAGCATTGTCCCTTTTCTTTTTCCGACAATCCGGCTGAATGTGACCTTTGTAGCCACAATAATGACAAGTGAGCTCCTAGTAAGCTGGGTTGTTTGGCGGTCTTGGATTGGGTTTGTTGTAGGAGTTACCATTTTGCTTCCACTTGCCTTTACTTGTCTCATTGGAAGTTTGAGCACTTTTCTTCCTTGTTGCCCTATCTTGTAGCATACCAAGAAATGTATTCATATCAAGTGTGTTGGGAAGAAGAGAAATTGTGTCACAAAAAGCTGAGAATGACTCAGGCAACTTTATCATTAGACGATGCACAAACTCAACTTCAGTTGACTTGCTTCCCAAAGAAACTAGTTCCTTTTGGAGAGTAACAAATTGCGTTATTTGATCCATGATGTTGGGAGTGTCATGAATCTTGAGATTAGCTAGTTGGTTCTCAATAGCTATCATTTGAGCATGATTAGCTCGATGGTACCTCTTTTTGATGGATGTCCATAGTTCATTGGCTGTCTCTTCATCTGTATCTTGAAATTGACGAGCGATGCTCGGTTTAATACTAAACATGAGGAAAGCATGGGAACGAGAATCCTTATCTAGCCACGCTTCAATCTCAGCGTTAGATGAGCCAGCAACTAATTTGGTTGAAGAGGATGAAGTTACTGGTGGTTTCTTGTCACTACCATTGACTACATTCCATAAACGATGGTATTGTAGCAAGGTCTTTATTTGTAGCTCCCAATCCAAGTAATTGTTCCCATCCAAGATGGACTCTTTGGGGAGTTGGGGAATGGTTGATGAAACAATCTTGGCATGTGAGGCTCTGGATATCCTCCTCTTGAGCTACAACTGGACAATTTACAGCAGTTGTAAGTAGATGCTCAGGGTCTTTCTACTTCTCCCTAGATGCTAGGTGAGACTCAGATGAGGGGAAAAGAAAAAAAAGAACCTCCTTTGTAGGTTGGGAGGGTGGCTGTTAAGAGAACCTCCTCTATAGGGTTGGGAGGGAGGGATAAAAGAAGAGACGTTTGTGTGCTCTTTGGCAAAAAAAAATTCAGGCTGAGGATATGGAGACCTCACTGCTCTGATACCATGTGAGAAAAGCTGTTAATAGCAGCAGCGGAAGAGTTAGAACAAAATAGACACAGCCAAGCTGTGAGAAGGCTGTCAGACAGCAGTAGAAAAAATGGTTGCAAAGAGTAGAGACACAGCCAAAGAGTTGTGCTTGTTTCTAAGTAGCAGCAGAAAATAATCTTCTTACAAAAGAGGTTGGTATAAGCCTATTTATACAAAATTGGCAATGGTTGTTTGGTAGTTAAGAGACTCTTGTACTACCAAACAGGTACAATAAACTAGGAATAAAAAAAGGGAATATCTTGGAAAAAGTGGAAGAGACAAAAGGCATTTAAAGCATTGCAGATTCTAGAGAGAGAATGCATTTAAAGAGTTGCAGATTCTAGAGAGAAAAGAATCTGGGAAGAGAGAGAATGTGGTACAGAGATAATAAAGATGAAAGAGAGTGTAGGTATGGAGCTGCCACCCTCCAACAAGTTCAGGGCAAGATCCTTCAACTAATCTTTGGGGATTAGAGAAAACCATGCAATTTGTTTGGGTATATAAGCATACCATTTTAAAGAATGAGTAATAGCCATAGGCCCCCATTGAACATGCAGAGAGCTAAAAGAGGGGAAGAAGGAAGTCATATAAGTTTGCTCCTGGCCATGGTGAAGCGGGAATCAACACTTCTATTCTTATGTATTTCTTACTGTCCCCTATGGGATTACACTTTATCCAGACCTTTCTCTACCTTTGCTTCCTTCTATGCATTAAATTTTGATATAATTCAAATATCTATTATTCAACAATATTTTCCCCTTGAATGGCATGTTTGAGCTCGGGTGCCATTCTGTGTGAGTTTTGAGAGTGGCCCTCTTTCCCATCTCTTTGAATAGCATTGACTCCTTCTTTGGCCTTTTATGGGCATTAATATAATATTTCTTTCTTTCTGGATAAAGATCAGTAGAAGATGAGTTGAAGAGCAGATAGCGAAACAGAATACTCATAGTCAGAAATGGGCTAGTTTTGTAACTGGTTCCCTTTTGGTGATCATGTTAGCTGTACAAGGAAACTTTTAAAATTGCAGTATGGCCTAATTTTGAGGAATGTATCAAATTAATATATACAATGGTGACAGATATGATGAGGCATGCATAATAGACCACTGACCAAATGTCATATCATTGTGAGCAAAGCTGGCAAGAATGGCCCCAGGATGTACGTAAAAAGCATGGTTGGTATCCTGGAGGAGCTCATAAAAGCAGCACTGATATTGGAGAGCTTGAAGAAATTCACGCTACATCATGGTCAAGATATCTGATATATTCTCCAAGGATCTGAGAGAATCATCTCTTGATACATCATAAACCGATGATAAATATCCTGGCACTTACGATACAAGATATTCAGTTGTCTGCATGTCTTTAAAGTGTCATCATGATCACGAGGCCTGATAAAACGCTGTTCGTAAGACCAATGGATACCTGATCAGTGTTATAACTAAAGTACAAGTCCCCAAGCAAGATAACCAGTATGCAAAACAGAGTCTGAGAGAGTAGATCGTCACAGAAACATATTGCATAGGCAAAGAGGCAGAGTCACTGATGATGATCTTGGTCTTGAAAATGTGATCATCATATTTTTCTAGAGAAGGATCATCTACCAACCTCTATAGCCCAAGAAACTCATGCACCAACCGACATTGTCAAGAGACCGAACAAATTCCCAATAGATGCTAAGAAAAGGCTAATTTGTATCCAACATGAATCAAGTGTGAAAATTAGCTGGGAACCTTCAACTAGAACTCGGGACTGTATCGCATGTAAAAGACATTAGTCATCTCGGATCATTGACACGCATAGGGTATCACCTCGAAATTTTCTAGCACAAGAGTGGATCCCCTATGAATATGCATTCATTGGAGGCCCTGGAATAATATTCCAGCAGAGAAAAGCGGGATGCTCCAAAATTGAATGCAAAAACGAAGAGATAGGATGACGAAACTGAGGCGTAGGTCAAAAGAACCCATCCAAGAGACCCATGACGCAGAAAACCGAGCGAAACAATTTTGTTCTATCATCTCTCAATCCATCTTCTGTGTTCCATTCCATCATTCACTATTCCTCTATGCACTTATTACTCTCACAATTTCTAGATCACGCATTCAATCATATAAAGAAGCTAATCTAGATTATGCTTGGTGAGTGTGGCTAATCTAGTCAACGCTATTCAAAGAGGTGGGAGAAGGGAATATAAATATATACACACAAAATACAGAGAGGCAAAGAGAGAACCCACCGTTAAGCACACTTTTTGTTCTGATTAAGATTTTCTTGCTTTGATCTGAAGCTGAATGAAAGTATGCCGGTATTCTATTGTTGCAAAATATATGCACCGAATCGTCTCCGACCTCATCCTTCTTCTTCTTCTTCTTCTTCTTCTTCTTCTTCTTCTTCTGTTCTGTTAAACTAAAATTATGCAACAGGGAGCGCTGGCATCCGGAGACTCGCGATCGGAAGAGACTCCTGACAATGAAATCACGCCTCGCCATATGATGGAGCTCCAGAGGCGACGAAGGCATACAACAGAGGAGAGCCGGGCCGGGCCGAGCCGAGCCGAGCCGAACAAACCGACCTCTTCTAGAGTTTGTGTGTGTGTTTTCGTTGAGGTTTCCCAAAGTCTCGCAAAATAATAATAATAATAATAATACGGCAGCTTCTCTATTTTCCTGGCCGGCCGGCAGACTGACCCATATATGTACATATATGTATGTATGTATGTACATATATACATTATAATAGATATATGTACGGTTTGGTCATTGGATCTGTTGGTCTGCATCCGACTGGCTGCTGATTTCACACGTTTGCCATGCACGACTCATGGAGTTCTTTCTTTTTGTTGGACATGTTCCCGCTATTCTTAGAGAGGCCTCAATGCCACCTAAGTTATAACATATGATGAGGCGACATTGCGACTTTACATCAAGTGTGCGTTGGCTTTTGAGATAGAAATAGAAGACATGTATGTAATGGAGTGTACACCATTTGTGTAGATAGCTAGCTAGCTCATCGATCCCATTACTATGCACCATATACAATCATTACATGCAAGACTATGATGTCATGTCATAGGTGTTGGGATCAGCCGATTCACGATAGGCTTTACGTCACATCGATGCTGCATGACCAAAAAAAATTGGAAAAATGACAACTTAGGTCAAGACAGTTGCCACTGAAAGATAATTGATGCTCTTCTAAATCCTTCTTCAAAAGGTTGCATCTAATACACCAAAAGGAATCCATTCAGTTCATCAAAATTGGTGATGGTTTGTGGACTACAAACCAACTTGACATAGCCAAGGAATGTGTAACTCACTTCCCTCGCATCTTTGAGAACAATGTAATTGTTACATATGTAGTTAAACATGCCAAAGATACATTCTTGTCTATTGTTCACCCCACTATTTGTGCTAATAAAGCTATTGCTTTGGATGCAACATTCACAATGGAGAAGCATTCGGAGGCCATAATGGACAAACTAATGGGATTTTGTGGAAGCCTAAACCCTTTGACACAATCCAATGGGATTTTGTGGAAACCACAATGGTCAAACTAGGATTTGGCCCAAAAATGTCTCTCAAGTAATGCATTATTGATAGTGATTTGACAAATTCACAGAGCTTAGCCAAATCAATACGAAAAAGGTTGTTCTATAAGTGCATTGTTGTATGCAATTGCAACTCATCCTCTGTTATTGTACATGAATCATCTAATATCAATTAGTCAACTTCACGGTTTGAAAATGAAAGACATATATGATTTTGTGGCTCATACATATGCAGATGATACATCATTCATGTCACATAACAATGCACATGATATTAGAGTGATTATAGATGCCCTCAAATTGTATGGATTAGTTGTTGGACTACATGTTGACTTCGGCAAGTTCAAACTCCTACCCTTGACACCATATAGTTGCCATCAACTTTTGTGGCCAGGCCAAGTTGTTAGTGCAAATGAAATTGTTAGATACCTTGGCTATCTATTGGGACGAAATGCAACAGGGCAATGAAAGCTTGAATGGGTTCTGCAAAAAGTGAGACAAAAGTTAAGCTATTGGAAGATTGCAACATGATTGCTCCATGTCAAATTGAGGATAGTGTGTTCTATATTCATGGCTTACATGTAGTATTACTTAATTATGATTGATTGGCCAAAACATGTGATACAAAAGATTAACTTATAAATCATAAGAAGCGTTTGGTGCTCTAAGCAGTCACATAGAGGTGTACAAACCTTATCACAAAGAGAAGATATGCACTCCACAACTATGTGGATGAGTGAATATTCTTAATTTTTAGTTGCATATGTTGGCTAGGAAAGTAACTTTACTGTCAAATTTTGTTGAACAAACATTGCCTTAGGCAAGAATGCTATAAGATATGTTTGATAATTTGAAAACTAAGTAACCATTGGGACGTAGTGTTTGGAAAGCTTGACGGGCACATCAAAGAATGTTCGTTTAGGTCAAAGCTTCTAAATCATTGGAAGGAAGTATTGCATGACATAAAATGGAGAGGTAGGAATTCAAAATCACGGAACTCTCGACGCCTCGAAAGCTTACATTGGAGTGCTATATTCCCATGGTCACTAGCTGAACAAGAGCATAGAAAAGCTTATTTTTTACCAAAGAAGGGGTTGAAATCAATTGCAAATAAATGACTAAGGTCGCGTATTAGGCTTCAATGACATGACATGTCGTTATAGCCTTGGGCCACATCATCGAGTTATATCGAATCGAGTCACAAAGTTGGTAATTTCATTAGTACTTGTGCCCTCTCTAGACGGAGATCACAAGATTCATTATTGGATGTTATAGAAAGAAGACATTGTTATTCCAATGGATAAGATTACAACACATTTACTGTATAGGTTGTTGCAACTTGCCTCGTGGTTTCAAGAACATTCAAATGCATTGTGGCACCTACACAAAACATAATCCTGGTGGAAAAACAAGCTTACAAGCTTATGGAGCTCTAATCTTCCACTTAAGCAACAAGTATTCCTATGGAGATGCCTATTGGGTGTGCTCCCGACTGGGTTGAATCTTCAAAAGAGATCGATAGCCTCACCACATTGTTCACAATGTGGTGGATGATAAAAAACAATCCCATGCTTATTATGGACGTGCTCATTCACTATAACATTTGTACAAAGACTACGTGCATCTCTTTCTCACATATTTCCTTGCCAAAGGTTTGGGAAGCACTTTTGGCTATTTGGACATATTCAGTGTGCCCTATCCAACAATGCCTATTTTGTCCAACGAACAAGATTTTGGGCACTCTAGACCATCTATCTGGACGACCCACAATAATAAGGTCTTTAATTGAAACCAATTGCATGAAGTTAGCTTCTTTAAGCAATCCCTCGGGCAATCTCTGTTTGATTATCTGCAACTTAGAGGCATCACATTGCAAATTTACACTCTTTACTTTGAGTGCTTCTAAGCTCTTTAGTGTCTAATTGACACTTGTATACTTCTCTTTATTCTTTGCGGGTTTTCACTTCACATTGAGGTTTCCCAACAATAATAAAAGTGTTACTAAAAAAAAAAGACAATGGGGTTTACGCTTAGGCCAAGAACCAAGTTAGAAGTTCACCCCAGGCCAAATGGTTCACTATAGAATAAAGGCATTCGATGGCGACTATTAAATGACTAAAATTTGAAAACTTATTTCATGTCATCGAACAAATGCTCGATGACATTGGAGCCTTGTCGAGATCACTTTTAAAAGTATGTTTCAAGCAAAGCAAATGAGTTCATATCATTGAAACCCTGATGTATAAAGAACAATGTGGCTGAATAACTACAACCTCAAAGTATGTGCTGACCACCAACAACTTGTTATCCTATTGATATCATGTGAAAAGCATGCATGAAGTATAAAGATTGTCTACGCTTAAAATCATAACACTCGCTATGTTGGAAAAGCAACGAGTGGGCTTTTAAACACGTTTTCCGCAAACTCCACATGATGCAATACTTGGATAAACTCATTCATTACACAAACGTGTAAGGTTTGATGAGCCACGAGTGTAGAGAAATAAATAAGAGGAGTTGAGGCAAAAGGACACCTCGGCCCACAATACATACGGATACATATAATAAAGAAGCATTCATGAAAGCCATAAAAACTTAGTAGCATTGGTCCATTCGTCTCAATTCAACCATTGCCACATATTTTGCTTTTGCAAATTGCATACATATTGAGTGACCCATGCTAGTAACCGGTAGGTTCAATCAAGTGAGGCTCTCTCTCTGTCTCTCTCTCTCTCACACACACACACACACACACACACACACACACACACAGAGTACACGCACACACCCACCCCTGACGTTCTGTAGCGATCCATGGAGTTCAAGCTTCGTCTAGCTGTCCCAGACGATGCGCCTTCTATGGGAAACATATGCCATCGAGCGTTCTTCCACTTCAACCAATCTGTGGGAATCCCGTTCACATCGATGCCTTGTGTGCTGAAAACTCCCAAGTAGGAGAAGATGATGATGGATTGATGGTCAATTTCATGAAACATGCCCTTACAGAATCTTCCACATATGGCCTTGTGGCGGTCTCTGAGAGCTCCGGTCAGATCCTGGGGGGCAGCCTCCTCCACTACTACGGTTTGTAATGCTTTTCTATTCGTTGATTTTGATGGCATATCTCTCTAGGTAACTGTCCGCTGTGTGTGAAAAGAGGGAGATTGATTGATCATTGTCTTTTAAAGGCGAGCATTGGGATATGAGACTAATCAGACATCCAAAAGTATATGTCTATCCACTTAGCAATTGGTAATGGTTGGGTTTGAGCTGAGCCGAACTCTGAAACTGTGTCTTAATGGCTTAACAAGCTCGTAGATAGCTTGAACCAATTGATTTTCAGTTTGAAAAGTCCTCAAATGGTTTGATTTGGATGGTTTTTGCTAAAGATTTCACGTTTTGGATTGGTGTTAGTCTCAAAAAATTTAAGCAGTTTAAGTTTGAGATTCCTGAACTGAACTGAATTGAACCGAATTGTTGCTGATTACTATGTCCAGTATTGGGGACAGTACAAAAATCAACTCAAGAATGATAGCTAGAGAATGTGAGACATTCATATGATCTAGTAGTACAAGGATGATGAGATGTAGCAGATCCCAAATATACCTAATGTCTATATAGCCAGGTTCAAACAATGAAAGACGATAGTGCAGCTAAAAGATTATAGCTATCTCCAGCCTGTAGCAACAGTTAAAGAATAGTGTAGGATAAAATGAATCCTTTTGAAGTATGGTAATATGTAGATATGTATAAAACTTTTCTGTTGCCATTTCAGTTCAGCACCTTCCAGGGCTGAAAAGTTTTGGTCTTGAAATGTCATAGGCTGAAATGTTTAACAATTCTAATTTGTCAAAGCTTCTGTGAGCAATGCCACTGGCCATATGGGGCTTTGAAAACCTGACATCTTAACTTCTATAAAAGGCCAAAATAATCTGAGACCAAAATAACAAGATGGATGTGGGGTGATAAACACGCATGATGCAAACATGAAATGATACATGAGGCGATGAAATATGATCACATTCATATACATATGCATGAGAAATGATGACACATGATACTCGTGATACACGAGATATGCTCGGTTATTTTCATCCTATACTCATTCTCAGTTCTTTCCCTTAATGATGATGCACATACACATGTATATATAGTATATACAATGTATGGTAGAGATAAGAAAATGTAAACTTACTATCCGCTACAGGCCAAGGTGGCATATGATACCAAAATTGCACACATGAGGGATTCAAGACAGGGAAGGAGAGGAAGAACATACCTCGTGATACATGGAAGATGGAACAATTTCCTAGTTGCGTATAACAATTTAAATATTTAGAGAGAGAGTATGCACATCTTGAAGGTTGCAAACAAGATCTTCTATAAGTGTATTAACGAGGACACATAACTCGTTTGCTAGGAGAAGGTGTTCATTCCATTGGTCCAGTGTTTGTGGATCCTTTGAAGAGCAACCATGGGGTTGGGACGGCTATAGTTGCTGCAATTCGTGATCATGCACTCCATGTAGATAATGCGAGTTCAATTCGATTAGTGCAAGTAATTCTTATTCTCTATATACTAACATTTCAATGGTGTTAACTTCTCGTAACTTATACAAGAAAGTTCAATTGAAACAGCTGTCTTGATAGAAGTAAACTATTCATGCTATGCTGAAGCAGAATTGATACTTTTATAAGAAACTTGGTATAATTATTAGATTACTTATTTGATAGGTCTACGTGAATATTGGGTAAGTTTAGATTGTGTTAATTAATATTGGTCCATGCTTTTGTCAATATTCTCTCTCGGTATTTTTTGTCATAACTGATCATTTCTGTAATCCTAATCTCATGATTGTGAATATAGATAGATTTGTGCATCAATAATGGTTTGTCTTGATCATGCAGGTTGCACATAACACAAAATCATTTTGCCTTTATGCTAAATTGGGGTTCAACCCTGTGGAAATAATGAGCTATTTTGAAGGCCGTTTGGATGGAAACAAAGAGCATGCAGCTTGTGAACAGCTTGGGATACATACTCTGAATGGTAATCCTAATCCTGCAAATTTCTATCAAGAATAAACAAGGGATTTAAAATTTCTTCAAAATCCTCTCCTTTTTGTTGATCTCTACGAGAATATTTCTAGCTTTTCAAAAGGCCTATTTGTATGAGTAGACACCAAGATTATCAGGGGGTTAAGGCTAGAAAAGACTCCAATGGCCCCATGGCCAATATGCCAACTTTAGCCTTACCTTATTAACCTTAACTATGTAGTTATTTGAATGACCATAATCCTATTTCCTTGCCATGAATGATTATGCATTTTGTGTCAATTTATGGTGGCAGTTGTGTTTTTCATCTTGAGAGATGATTCCTAGAATTTTGATAAAAAGGGAACCTAGTATGGAACGTGTTAACTTTGTGCAAGGGGGGACACCATTTGGACAAAAATGGGCTGCTTTAAATTGAATACATCTTTTATTCTGTTGTACAGATGTTCAAGTTCTGCCAATGCAAGAATCCGATGTTCTTGCATGTGCCTCATTATTTGAGAGAATAATGGGTTACTGTCGAGAGTCAGAGATTAGACATGCCTTGGCTGATCAACCCTCACATGCTTGGGTTGCAGTTAAGAAGGATGCAGATGTTTTAATGTGAGTTTTAGGATTAAAATATAATTGATCCTCTCAATGCAAAGCAAGCATACTTTTGTTACAATGTATTGCTTCAACCTTCTAGGGCGTTTACCACCGGATTTACTATGTACGGTTTCTCAGTTGCTATCAATGAGGAAAACTTGGTGATGTTGTATCGACATGTGTCTAGTGAATGGCCTCATATAAGTTCAGCGCTTGATCCAGCTGTACAAATTCCCTCTTATCTCCATCCAAAACTAGTTCGTTGGGCAGTCTCTTCTGGTTTGCAACTCATCAGGTATTAACAATTACCTCTTATCTCCATCCAAAACCAGTTTGTTGGGCTTTCAACTCATCAGGTGTTAACAATATTGTTTGTGATGGATAAACAAAAAATAAAGATTCTCAAGTGATCTGTAGAAGGAAATTATATTATTTGGTTCAATGCTTTTGGAGAAATGATATCATTATCCAGTTTATGAAATAATATGTACATCTTTGCATATGACTATGGTGAATGAGAGGGCATATGAATGAGGAAACTACATTTGGTGAATAAGTGAAGCATATGATCATTTTGGTCAATGTGTAGGTGTACGGTATTACATAAGACTGTTTCAAAACTTGCATATTGCTGAGAGACTTTAGTTTTGTATTTTGTTTTTACAGACACCAATGGTTAATGGTTCACGGAAGCTACAAGAGACCAGATGCTAACCTTGTATATTGTCCAGGGGTTCTGCATTAGTGATACATTGGTTGAATACATAAAATGTTGATGTAACTTTTACTCCTTTTCCCTTTTGTTCTATGTTGGAAGCATTCTGAAATAAATGGAGCTCTGGAGGCTGCTAATTGTTCTACAATGGTCTTCCTTGTGTGAGACAGGTGATCTAAGATGCAATTTGTTTTAGAATGTCTTGTGTGGGAATTTGAATGTTGTTTAGGTGATTTTCGGGAAAGAAAATAAACCCTAAACCAAAAATGCCCGATCATTTTTAAGGTTGATGTAAGTATTACTCTTTTTCCCTTCAGTTTTATCTTGTATGTATTCTAAAATAAATGGAGCTCTAGAGGCTGATAGTTCTTCTAATGGGTTTCCTCATGAGAGGTGTGATTGAAGATGCAATTTGTATTAGAATGTGTTTACAGGAACTTGATTGTTGATTAGTTGTTATTCAGAAAAGGAAATAAATTCTAAACCAAATATGCCTGATTGATTTTTGTAGTTTTTGCAACATGAAGTCCCTAGCTATCAAATGCTATGATAATGCAAATATGACATTTGGGAATGAAAAATGTAGTGACATCATGACAAATTAGTAGACTTAAAAAGAGTTGAAAAAACCTTGCACTTGAATGGAAAATGTTATGACCATCAACGATTATCAATCTTTTGTAACATTTTGCGATTGTTTGTAAAGATTTCACGATCAAGATTGCCATGTGTATATTAAATTCGTATTAAATTCGTACAAACGTGAATAGTGATTTCCTTGTGAGAAACATTAGTGAAGGTTTTGTATGTTGCGTCTTTTTAATTATTTGATCTTCTTGATTTGATTGGAATTTACATCTAAAGAAACATTTCTTATGAAAAACTGGGGGGTTTAATCCACATTGTTCGAACCCATAAGCACTAAGCAACACAAAGTAGTACTAACGAGCTTGAGTTATTATACTTCTCAGCTTCGCATAACATCTTTCTACAATAAGACTTATGGATTGAGTTAAAAGTGGTAGATCCTTATTCCAAACTGAGTTTGCATCAAAGATAGATCCTTAACATGCAAGCTAAATGCTTGAGCATGAGATGTTTTGGCTCAATGACACCATAACATTTTCTTGGATTTGCAAACCTCAAGTTTCAAAGCTGGAGACATTCAATACTTATTATTGGCATGTATGCCTAATCAATACATCTAAAGGCATGAATGTTTGACATCTTACTCCAAAACATGTCAACAACTCTTCATTGCCTAATAGATATAGATGGCCTTGATGAGATGGATTATTTAAAGAATCAATGTGTTTGATTTGTAGTGGATTTCGTGTGATTAAGGTTGGTCTTGAACCACAAAAATTGAGTTACAAACATAGCTATTGTGGATCATAGATGAAACATTGTTTAGAGCTCCAATAGTTCTTCCACAATTGAATATGATAGATAGTTTTGGTTACATAATCCTTCTAAATGGAAGATGAAGGAGAAAACATGGTGGTAGAGAATCATAAATGGAAGAAAAATAACCAAATTCTCTTACATATTATGACCCACATTCAAAGCAGGCAACTTGAAGTTTGCTTTAATAAGAAATAAGGGCCTGGAAACTATTGCATACATTATTATACCTCCACCTAGCACCTATTGTTGTTATAAATGGCTAGTCTTGTTGCGACCTTATCTTGAGTTCTTGAATCAAAGTTGTTTGAGATTATTTCTAATGTAAGCAAGAAATAAGGAAAGAAATGATATGTAGATAAGAGAAAGAGAAAGAAAGAAGGGTGTTGATCCACATGACCAACCCCCGAGCAAAGGGATTGAGATGGACTTGAGCCTTTATCGGCGTCCCATACCACTATCATGGCATCAAGTTGTACCTAGCATTGGCATGCTCACTACAAGAGTCTGTTCACCAAAAGGTCACAGTCTTGATGTAGTCAAATCATCCCCTAACGAGGGTAGCTAGGCCTCATATTTATAGCCAGACCTAGGACCTCCAAGCAAGTTCACGTTTTGCCCTTTATGGGTTGTCTCAATTCCTAGGATTAAAAGTAATCCTCCCTTCTTTACACTCTTGATTAACCCTCACACTTTATCCTCATGTGTAGAATACTATGGTACAACTTACCACGGGATAAATTATGGTCATGCCTATAACAGAAGCCTTCATTTGATAATCCCCAAGGAACCCATTTATTTTGCTACACTTTCCATTCAAGCCATTACATAGACACAAAAGTACCTCTAGCATTCATTAGACCCTAAAATCCTCCCTAGCGCATGCCTCATCAATTGGGTAGCTGAAATAAGGGGTCCCAAATTGTATGAGTAATTTGGTCTCACATGTGTTGGGTTCTAAACCCATGACTTGAGTTTCCCTTGCCAAGCTACATGAAATAGATTCTCATATATCCATAAAAAACATGGTAAACCAGAATGTGAAACCCTCCAATTGTGCATGACATGACATTCTAGACCCTCCAATTGTGCATGACATGACATTCTAGACGCTCTGGATGACAAAGAATTGATCCTTTAGGACATCATTTAAGTACAAGATATGATGAATTGATAATGAGGCATCAATCGGCTCCACAATTCTCTAGGTTACCTTGTCCTCGCAAGGTTTGTCTTAACCATTGTAGCATAGCCTACACAAGTAACAATAAGATGTTAAGTCTATGAGCTAATCAAATGACATCATTACATAAACCTTTTCCATTGCAAATGTAAGGATGACATGGTATACATCTATGACCTTCCTAAATTGATTTTCAAAGAATACTAATCATTTAAATGTAAGGATGAATTGGTTTAGCAATTTCATTAGCTACTTTGTATTGCATGAACTCCTAATCAGATAATAGGCAAACTACTGCTAGAGCTATCTCTTACCCTGGAGCCAAGGCAACGTATCATCTTACAAGCATCAAGAGAACAGAGTCAAGTTGGGTTTTCACTTGTTTGTTTACGAAAATATCAGAAAGAAGGCTTCTTATAATACTTTATTTCATATGTCACATTGCCCCCTAAACTTTCTCTTCACCTTCTTGGTTTTCACATTTATAATAGCTTAATATACCATATCTTTATCACACTTTCAAAGAATGGAGATCTCTATTTTAAAATTAATCCTTCACAACCTGTCATCATTTTCGTTATTTTATTTCCTATATCACAGTTAATCATCACATTGCATTTGCAAACAAGAAGCTAGGAACAAAACATTAGTACACAACAAATAAGTGTTATTCCAACCCATCAGAATTCAAAAGGTTATCTTGTTGATCGTTAGTATTTCAGGACTGTTTTTTAATATGATACAATCCATCGACTTACATTCTCATCGACACTGGATTAAACACATCCCATCGTCTTTACTTCAGGTGGGGTACTGATATACCACAACATAAATGAAAGCACGGTGATTAACATAATCAAGAATTAGTGTGCTCGTACACTGAGTCCAAACATAACACCTGTTCTCCAAGGAGATTGCCCATGTGTGATTACCAACTGGGGTGTGCTTATACAGAAGTCCAAACAGAACATCCTTGCATTTGACATGAATGCTAGATTACCCCACAATCTAGAAATTAAGATGTGCTTACGGAACATCCTTGGTTTTGACAGCACAAATGCTTTGATGACAATAAAGCATACCCAGAAAAAGCAGCTCAGCCTAGGAAGAAATTACTGACTTAAATCTGAGTTCTTCCCACGGATAACAATCGGTGTTAAATGCAAGTCAGCTATCAGATGCCTTCAACTTGCGAGACCTCTTACTGCTGGGTGGTGATGGAGGCCCATCTGAGAATCTTACAGGAGCCTGGCAGAAAAAGATACATTGATGCTATGAAATATACTAAATACCCAATAATGTTGCAATAATATGGGTAGAATGACACTTTGAGCATATGCTTACCTTCCGCTTATGTTCTCGTTTGCCACTCCGTTCACCTGCCAAAAGCAGGCAGCATTGAGTAGGTTTGAAGTCATTCAAAAACAATTACAACTAAAAGCATATATATATCTCACCAGGAATGGTCTCTAGATCACTGCCAACTGTCCATGGACGATCACCATCAGCTGCACGATGTGACCTCTGCAATAGTACTTGTTAATAGCAATTCTAATCATAGATTGACATATTCATATTCGTGGGGGTTACCAAATGAATGCATACGAATACGCATACGAATGCATTGAAGAATATTCGTTTAAAAAGAAAGAAAAAAGAGTTCATAATGTCCCTACTTTTTAGTTTCTTAGATATATCATATAACAAAGAGGACTTTGACAATAAAAGGTGATATTTTACTTCACATTAAAAAGGAGACTTAAACTAATAATATTTTTATAATAGATGTAAAACTTAAAAGTATTTGTTTTATTTTTAATATAAAATATAAAATAAATAAAAGGTTCATTAATTCCCCACTTTTTACTCTCCCACAAAATTTGATATTTTTATAAAAGGGGACCTCACACTAATAATATTTTTATAATAGATATAAAATTTAAAAGTATTTGTTTTATTTTTTAATAAATAAACAAACAAATAATAAGTAAATCAAATAATAAGTAAATAAATAAACGGTTCATTGATTACCCACTTTTTACTCTCCCACAAAATTTGATATTTTTATCTGACATTAAAAAGGGTACCTCACACTAATAATATTTTTACAATAGATGTAAAACTTAAAAGTATTTGTTTTATTTTTAATAAATAATAAATAATAAATAAAAGGTTCATTAATTCCTCACTTTTTACTCTCCCACAAAATTTGATATTTTTATTTGACATTAAAAAGGGAACCTCACACTAATAGATGTAAAAATATTTATTTTTTTAAATAACAAATAAATAAATAAACGAATGGTTCTTTGTATTCTCGAATATTACGAAAATTTCGTATGGCGAATACCACGAATATCACACATGGGTCAATCTATGATTCTAATAATAATAAAAAGCTCATAGGCAGATGCAAAGGGGACGAAAAATGTTGCACGAGACCACACAGAAATGGTCATTTATATTATTTGTTTGTCTCTCATTGGGGAATGTTCCTTTGGTCATTTAGATTTATTTGGTAGTATACATTTTAATGCATGCACCTTTTTGTTTCTCTCTGAGGAATGTTTTGATTCATTGATGAGGAAGAATTTTATCATATTCTATAAAAACCTGAACAAATGAGATGATCTGATATATTCCAAGCAAAGGCAGTCACTTTTCTCAGCTTCCATTACCTTAGGTGTGCTTGGTGTTGCTGGAATATCAGCATAAGGATTATCCCTTAGCATTGTAACCTCCGCTCCCCTCCATTGTAACTAAACACAGGCCAAGAATTGTAAATAGCACACATTGCTGTCCGACACAAACAGCACAGAACTCCATCTTAATCTAAATACATTTCTGTCTTAAACCTTGAAAACGAGTAATACCTGCTTCTTCAAATTCAGCATTGTCAGCACCTCCTTCCGAAGTTCTAGATGTTCTGCACAAACTGCTTGTGTAGGAACCTTTGGCTTTGTCTGAACCTGACGTCATAAATTAGAGTGCAATCAAAAAACGGCATATGCAACACAGGATGTACAATGTACATAGAAGAAACAAATACCCCAAGTTCTTCAAGTGTCTGTTCAACACGTTTGGACAATCTTGCCCCACCAGGTGGTACAATTGAGTGCATCAATTGGGTCAATAATGTACCTCTTGTAAAGACACGAGGCTGCAAAGATAATTCAGATTATCAATATTACAACTGCTGCATCAACATTCTCAAATAATGGAATTGTTCATTCAAATGTTGAGGTAAAAAATGGAACATTGCAATTTGCAATATCCAACTCATTAGAAAGATAATCGAATCTTCGAAATTAGAAAAGAGAAACAGAAGGATATGCATGCTACCAATAAAAAAGGAGCATCTACTATTCATAATAAAAACATAGCATTAACTATAGCTAAATGATGACTGGCATTTTGAGATACGCAGTCAAGCTCTTACATACTCTATTTACCTTTACATGTACACATGCAGATGTTATTGTAGAAGGTACGCAATGTGTTGTCTCATTTTGGTAAGGAAAAAATTAAACATTGAATCTCTATGTTCTAATTTCTGGCCAACAATCACAAGATGGGGAAAAGAGAAATAACCAATCGACTTCCATTCAGCGCTGTTACAAATGCTGATGTCAATGTAGGCATGGGTACTGCAGAAGGGCGGGGTGGGTGTACTGGTGAAGGAGATCCAGGTCTCGCAGGAGTGGATGGAGCTCTTTCAATAGCATCCATATCAGTAGCAATGCTAGAAGTGTCTGCATCGTTGATAATCTGTTTCTGGAAATTCTCAAAAGCAGCATATCTAAGTGATACATGTGACTTCATTAAAATAACTGAAAAGATACATCACACTATATATCTTTACCTTCATGAAGCGAGCCTCAGAGATGCGTTTAGCCTCAATCTAATTTAATTGAAATAATAAGAATTAAAAACAGTAAATAATATGTCCCTCTCTAACTGCATTGAATAGTGTTTAGCAGACACCTCAGCTTCCTCCCTTTCTTGCTGGCGTGATTGAGACAAAACAGCTCCTAATGCACGTTTACGCTCTATTTCATGAGCTGCATTATATGATTCCTGCTAGATACAGATTTATTTTTTCCAATTATCAACAAAGTTCCAACTGGCAAACATGAAGATTATGTTAATTAATCATTGTGATACCTTCACAAGTGTGTGATCATTTGCATCTTCTGGAGTTGCAGTTCTTGCAAGAACCACAGCTTTTGCCGCTGTCAAAACAAACACGTGATTAGTTAGATTTCAGTACAGAAACCAACCTCATAGATAGATGGATGAAGCAAGTGCTACTGTGGTATGGCTTCACTCTATCAACAGAAATAAAATGAAATATCAAACGCTATGAAATTGACATTGAGCAACCTTGTTTTCTTCAGGAAGACATCAGCTAACCTCATAGGCAGATGAATAAAGCAAGTGCTACTGCAGTATGACCTCGTTCTATCAACAGATGTGAGATGGAATATTATACACTAACAATACAAATTTGAACAATACCCCTGCTTCTTCCAGAAGAAGTCAGGTAATCTTGTAGACAGATGAACAAAGCAAGTGTTCCTGTGGTGCGGCTTTAGTCCATCAACAGGTGATGTGAAATATTATGAAACTGACTTTCAATTATTGAATGAACGCCCTTGCTTTTTCCACATGAAGTCAGCTCTGCAACACCATTTAGGTTTCCTAATTGGCTTCTCATTATTTCAGTTTATTGCATAAAGCTTTTCCACATGCACTATAGTTCATTTTTGGCACACTAGATTTTTTGAGAGAGTGACAAATTACAATGGCCTCACCTCAATCCTAAACTGGGGAACAATTGTATATGGTAATATATTTAAAAACGTTTCTTGAAGATCAACTGTACTGTAGCTTCTTCATCTTCTTTGAGTACTTATATGTTCCCTTTAAGTTCCACAGAAAGACAGACTTCCCAAGGAATAATGTGCATGCTAAATTACGATGATTCGAATTGTCTGCTGGGATGCCAAAATGGCCCAGGAAATCCACATTTTTACAAAGCTTTTAAGTTCTTGAAGGTAATGCAATCATGTAATAGGCCGTGAAAAGCCTCTCAAATTTCAGCAGAGGCAAGCCGAACCAGGGCCATGTGTGGTTCTGTCATATTGAATAATCGTGATGATTGATTATGGACATTTTCATAACTATCAATGCACAGAAAAACCATCATGTAATCTGGATTTGAATCAAATGGAGCAAATTAGTGAGCGGCTTATCTCCCTGATTGTCAACAGGAAGCAGAAGCTATGTATGTCAAATCTTTCTTTTCAGAATATGCTTGCCTGCTTTGTTTGCTTCTTATAATCCCAGTTTATTGCATTGAACATGAAAATGAGATGACTAAATCCCTCCTAAAACCAGGGAAATGGCTGGCCACATCTAAAAGAATTTACTATAATTTGACCATACTATAGCTTATTCATTTTCTAAAAGAAAATATACTTGATAGTCTAGATTTATTCATTACACGTAATGGAGTGAGTGGCTTATCACAATGATTTCCGACAAGGTGCATAAACTGCGGATGAGACCTAAATCAGACTAACCCTCTTAATTTGTGAGAACTTTCAGCAGAATTCAGCCTATAAAGAAATACATTACATCTCTCACCAGATTATGCATCACCTAATTCTTTTCACTAACATAATGGTATAGGTGAGAAGGTCACATGTAAAGTATGATATAAAATAAAAAATGAAAAGACTAACTGATTTTTACTTCTTTATATATATATATATTAAGAATGACTGAGTGAATCATTCGGAGATTGCATAAAAGGGGAACAGCTTTCTAGATAACAAAAATGGAATGAAAAACAGAAAACCTGAGTAGTATCGACTCTTGAGCTCTTCAATGCTCCTAGGAGGATTGAATCTATCTGCAATCACTATAAAGCGGAGATCAAATTGTTCGCAAAGATCAAAAAGTTGGTCAGTTTCTTCCTTGCTCCATTTCTGAAATATAGCCATCACCAGATTTAAGCACCAGGAAAGCGTAAACAATCAGAAGTGCTTAATTAGGAAATAGATAGTTTTGAGAATTAAGCACATAGAAAACAACAATACCAACCAAACTTAAGCAGTTAACCAAAGGCTGACAGAACTAGACTGATTAAACAACGTAATGTTTAAAAGAGCATGCAGAGAGTGAACCTACTCAATAATATCATAGATTAAGGTAATGCCCCAAAAATGAGACGTGAAATTAGACCAGAGAGTACTCACTGCATCAAGAAGGTTTTTGTTATACTCCTCCTCTGTATACCTTACAACATCAATCTTCTGCATTGGCATAAAGGAAACCAACAACTTAAAGAGCACGATTAAAATATATGCATAAGAAATATAATTACCTTATTGTATCTTGCAAAGTAGTAATCTCCTGCTGGAGCTACATCATCCACAATTTTGACCTATCAAAATGGGGGAATTTCAATAGATAACAATAAGGAAACAACCACAAATTATTGTGTGGCAAAGAAAAGAAAAGAAATACCAACCCAGTGATATAGTTGTAAGTTGTCTCTACGGGCAGAGGATGTGAATGGTAACCATTGCCAAGAAATCTACAAATTTAACTTTCAGAAGGAAATCATTACCGTACACGGACAAACAAACATATTCACGTGAGACAGAGAACATGCAACTGAAGAGATTGCAAAGGCTTTACAGCAGATGGATAATTGAAGTGAAAGAAACAGCTCAAAGATACAATATGAGAAAGTGTGCCTCAATAGGCAGGAATATATCATCTTTCCCAAAGAGGATATAAAAATGTATAACAGGATGAAACTTCAAAACATTGAGCTAGAAAAAACATTTATGAATCTGATCTCAGAGTGCATTTGTAAATGGCATACAAATGTCTGAACTAATTAAGTGTTTGCCAGGACTTTTCTTGATAAAGCATAGATAGTTTACCTAGAATAAATATATTGCAAGAGCCAGTTTCTTTCTTGTTTCAACATTTATATTATATTCAGCACATCAGAAAAAGCAGCAACTTCTTCTTTCTTAATGAATTTGCACTGTAAGAAGTCATCGCAAACTGTATAACCAAGTCTATATGATATATCCATGCATTACAATAAAAAAAGACACCAACCATACTCTCACTTTGCCAATCCAAACTAGTTCATACACAAGTCATAGCAATCTCTTATAACATAACTTTTTTTTGGATATTAGGAGTTTCACAACTGATTAATTCACATGATGCTAAAACTAAGAAGCATCAATACGGGTACCTTCTTATTGCTGATTGGGGGTCTTTTCTTCAAACTTGCTATGTCAAAAGTCGGCATGATGGGTGGTAAACCTCCTGTAAGAGCATAAACCTGACAATTTGCAAATAGACATATAGAATTCAAATTAAGAACTAAAATGTTACTACATAACAGAGAAAATGTAGCCAAGAAAGGTAAAATAATATTTCAATTTAACCAATCTGAACAGTCTATTCATAGAGTGGTCAAAATTGCTGAGGAACCAACTATTGAGGAATACTTGTTCAGTGCACGCTTTCTATGGAAATTCTAACCACCTTGATCTGATTTTCTCAATCAGACTATTAGCTGTCAGTCCTAAAAAAGTACAGAATGAGCAGTTATAATGTCAACTCTCCATTTGGATTCATCAACACAGGTAAATGTGCAGAATATGTCAGACTGTATGCATAGAGAGCATCGGAAAGTGCAAATCCACACAGAGTTCACGTCAACTCATTCTACCAGCTGTTAAGTTTCAATTCATCTATCTTTCAATTCTTTAAAGAATGGAAACTCTTCTTGTTCTCTGCCATTTCTTCTAAAGCTTTCATAACCATAATGTGATAGGACTAAACAAATTTTTAATGCCTCCTTTACAACTTTAATCGATTGCTTTCTACATTTATTCATGCAGTTTAAAATGTGTTTCTTTAAAGCTTCTCGTTTATCGTTGTTAGCTTGTCAGTATAGCATTTCAACTACATGCTGCTTTGCAACTTTTCTCTGCATAATATATGATTATGAAAATAGAAACCCTGTCTATAAGACCTAATCGCATTGTTTAGAATGATATTGCAGAGGATTAGGTGTGGTTTAACTTGTAAAAACAAAATAAAAACTTGAATAAATCGATTTCAACTGTGAGAATGTCTCCTCCGAGGATTCTATACTTGTGCATGCAAAGATGGCAGAGAATTTAAATGGTTTAGTATTAGCAGAGTACAAAATATAGCAGTATGTTGTTCACTAGAATGATTGTAATATAGTAGAGAGTGTGAAAGATGGTGTGCCATACTCGACGTTAAATTTTACACACTTTGCCATATTAAACCCTCTAGGAGGATGCTTTTGAAATGTTCAATCCTAATTTGTTTTAATGACCACACGTTTATCACACTCTCTTGTAAATTAAATGCCACCGAATCATTGGGGTGGAGCGAATTCTCACTGATGCCTTTCCGAAACACTAGATTGTATCAGAATTTGGTAAACAAAGTTATAATAATAAAAGTATCAGCACCATTAAACCCTAATTACTTTTCCCAAGGATAACCTTCAAAACACACTCTGCTATATTGACCTAAAAGAAAACTGTAGTAGAACGCAACTTATTGTGACTTCTCCAGCACGTGAACCAAAAAAACAAAACAGGCTAGTGCATTAAACCCTAATTTGTTAGATCAATTATATTTTATCACATGCTGTGCCAATTAAACCATAAAAAACGCATCTGCATATACTAGGATTTCATGTTGGGAAACGAAACTTAGGAAATAACAGGAATAAAAGTACCTCACGAGAAACTCCATCAGGCTTTTTAGGGTTCTCTTTGATGGGCTTGCTGCGCTTTTCGGAGGAGAGACCAAAGGAGGTCTTTGGTAGACCTAATATATCTTTCGCGTCAGCCATGTGGTTGTGTCACGCAAACCAGTGAAGAATCCCGACACGACACTTCGGTAGAACGATGACCAAAAAAGATCCTTGCTTCTCCGTTGCTCCGATCTCTGCTCCTCCTCCTCCTCCTGTCTTTGTGTTCTGTCTTCTGTCTTCTCTCCACCGCGTCGTCGTCGTCGTCGTCGTCGTCGCTGTTTGTATGTATGTATGTATGTATGTATTTGTTTGTTTGTTTGTTTGTTGGTGCAGAGAGCAGCAGCAGCAGGAGCGCTCTCTTTGGCTCCTCTACAGAAGGACAGGACCAGTGTTATTGTAATTTGTATTGCGCCATAAACAAAAATAAGAATGGAACCTTCTTTTGTCCAAACAAACTTCTTCTACACAAGAGTGTGAGGATCCACTTCACTTCCTCCTCCTCCTCCTCCTCCTCCTCCTCTATCTATGTCAGGTGTACTACTTCTTCTTGTTGCAAGTAAGAGGCCTAGAGTGAGTAATCATTGTAATCCTCCCAAGACAAAGGCATCTCGGAGAAGCTTGTTTGTGAATAATTACATACATAATCAATGCTCCTTCTCTTCGGTCTATGTGCGTACTATGGTAATCCATCGAAATCGTCAAAACAAATTGTTAAACACATCAACCGACACAAATGTTAGCAGATAAAGAGCATGCGTAAGAGAGTACCTCCATTTGCCAAATGAATTGGACTCTCTAACCCACTTGACAATTCGGAAAACATAGTACGCTTTGAGAGAAAGAAAGAAAGAAAGATATATTAACGTCTTCTAAGGCCAAATTTGGCCCATGAGACAAATAGGTTACAACAAAAATGAGTGTTTATCCAATCATCAAAACTAAAAATAAAAGAAAATAGCTTAAGCTAAGAAAGTTCTAGTAGTGTACAAAACTTTGCACTAAGTCTAATCTCATTTCCACCCAAGTCTCTCAAAAAGAAGTGGGAGGTCAAAAGTTTTTGGTGTGGGTGTGACCCATGGTCCCGATGCATAGAGTGCCCTAGCCATGGCTTCTAGGCGGTGTAGTTCACGTTCCCTTATTTTCTTTATTGCTTCTACATCTCGTCGAGTTGCTTTGAAACCCGGCATCCGAGGGCGTTTGGTTCTTCTTTGATTTTCTGCTTCATCAAGGAGAAGTCCGAGTGGTGCAGGTGTGTCGACATTCATTGTCTCCCCCTGTTCCTGAAAAACTTCATTTGTTATATGTTGGTAAACATTAGCAACATTATTATCAACGTTTTGTAATTTATTCTCTCTGTGTTGTTTCAATTCTAAGATGTATCTACCTAATTTCTTCATATCTATTGTATCTAATAGTTTAGGGAGGGTGGGAGAGGAACCAAGTATGTCTTGGTATTTTGCCCTTATCTCGGCATAGGTGGGGCATTTGCATGTAAAATGGTACTCATCCTCTATCTCTATGTGGCATAACCTACATATCCTTTCCTCCCTAGGGACTCCATTAGTACGTCCATTCTCAATCTCAAGTTGGTGAGATGATATTCTAAGTTGACCAATGGCAACCCTTAGTGCATGTGGTAAGAATACATCTAGATATTTTGGGCACGTGATAAAACCTAACTCAGAGAAGTGCATAAAGTGTTCCTTATAGTACGACATTTTAGATGGGAGTGGCTCTAGTGGGGTGATCCATTTATACCGAGTAAGAGAGAGAGAGAAAGAAAGATATATTAACATCTTTTAAGGCCAAAATTGGCCCATGAGATAAATGGTTTACAACAAAAAATGGGATATTTACCCATTCATTGAAAGTACAAAAAAAAAATAAAAAATAGAGTTTTAAGCTAAATAGTTCTAGTAAAATAACAAACATGTTCTACAATGAAAATGATGTTATACTAGGCCTAATTTCATTTCCATCCAAGTCTCTCGAAGAGAAGCGGAATGTCAAAGGGTTTCGATGTGGATGTGGCTTGTGGCCCCACTGTAAAAGGTACCCTAACCATAGCTTCTAGTCGACGTAGCTCATGTTCCCTTATCTTCTTAATCCTTTCTACTCCGTGTCGACTTGTTTTGAAGCCCAACATCTGAAGGCATTTAGTTGTTCTTTGCATTTCGGCTTCCTCAAGAGAGAGGCCGAGCGGCGTAAGTGTATCCACATTCATTGTCTCCCCTTGTTCTTGAAAAATTACACTAGTAAGGATTTTGGTCAGTCAAGGGTAGTAGTACATACTACATGGTATGATTTATCATCATTTTTCTTGTCTGTTGGTTAGGATGAGTCTAATGTGAAATCCTAAATTGGATATATTGAATGAACTGTAGATAAATTTATGTATTGGAAATCACAAACATGGCAAAATCATGCTAAAATTGAAAAGTGGTCAAACCAATCATGATTTTGACGATATCATATTATTTACCATTGTTTTCTATGGTTTGAAAAGATTATTGAGATGTTAGCAACCTCGATGCAGTTCACATTACGAAAGAGAAAAGAAATTTCATGCCTTAGTTGGGTGGCATAGAGTCATATTTACACTCCAAAAAGAACTTCGTGGGACAATAATTTGAATCTATATGAACATATGGTGACTTTGAAGATTCCATTTTCTCAAGACTATGTTTGAGGGACAACCACCATGGATAAAGTTTATCACTTACTTTATTAAGAAATAAGGTATCAAGCATGGAACGAGGTTGCAATCTCATATTCGTTTCAAAGCTAAAGTGTTTATTTGGAGGGTCATGTTGGGTGGAATGTGTTTGTTTTGCATGGTTTTTGGGAAACATAGTCAACATCGATTCACGAGTTGCTTTGTGGCAAGGGCTGTTTGGAAATTTATATCTACATGAGTGTGGGCTTCTACAAGTAGAGTGTAGAGATCCCCATTTCAACAATTATTTGGTCACGTGAAGTTGAGAATGCCTTCTCCACCTTTTGAGATAGCCTTTTAATGTCTATGGTATTAGTGATTTTGACATGAATGGCACATACATTATGCCTTTATTTTTTATGTTTAACATGGGGTTCAAAGACACATTTCACGATTAAAAGGCATTGTAGTATGGGCAATTCACCTTGTTGGAGACTTTATGGAGGTTGACACGACATGTCTAACATCTTTGTTTGTGGTGATTACTTCTTCTCTTCATCTTCCTTCCATATTCACAACGTGGCAACAAATGATGGATATTCTTTGCTCATGGGTGCATTGTAGTCCTGATGGAAGCATTGATCAATATTTTGAACACAAATATGTCGATTATCTAACAATAGCTTCAATAACAACAAACAAGCATGAAGAAGCCACATTGATGAAAAAACTTCACATTTTTATACCATGTAGTACATAGTTGAAGCTCATGACTTTGACATCAAAGGTTGTCAACAAATAATGAGTCATCAACTACAATCATTGATAATCAATATATACAAGAAGGAGCACTTTGTTTATAATATATATATTATGTGTGTAAGACTTGAGTACTGATAGACATCAAGACATCTATAATATCAATATCATTAACGTAGAGGCATCTTCCACCCATTAAGTCATTGGTATCTTTAGCTTGTTCACCTATAAGATTGTGTGGTAGAGCTTGGCATCTTAAGTTACTTGATTGTGCCATCCAATGAAAGTAATGGATTGAAAATACTAAGATAATTACATTATAATGAGAGTATAACGTAGAAACATTTTGTTACACTTTACGCACATGCATATAAATATAGTTGTGATTGCCAATAATTCAAATATGTGGTCACGATATATAGGAAGTGTAGTTTATGAAACAAAGGCTTTTGCCCAAAATAGAAGATGACATTATTTTTCCTACATCTCTAACACTCGACCACACTATCATGCATGTTGGATCACGTGACATGTGAGCAATACCTTCAAAACAAACAAATTAAAGCTTTAACTTATTATAAACATCATTAGTGTGTACTATGAATATAAATTTTCGTTATAAAAAAATAAAAATTCCCACGATTTATCTGCAACCAATTCCCCCTAGTTCACATAAGAAAATGGTTTGGAAGATGCGGTGTGGATGATCTTTTAGAGCTTTCGGGTGATATGCTAAGAGGACAAAGCTACAATACTACATTGCAAATGTCAACCTAAAATGTTGGTCTCAATATAAAGCAATAATGCATATTGATCGTATCCAACCTTATCTCATTACCAATATGAGGAATAATGCTCGTAGAGCCCTTACACTACTTTGCAATCGATCTCACAAGTTAGGTATTGAAGTTGCATCATGGTATCAAAATGTAACAAATTTGAAGGCATGGTAGAGGATGAATGTCGTTTGCTCTTCACATGCTCGACATATAGTGCAATTCGTTCAAGATATGCTTACATACTAAAAGGGAGTGATAACTTAAGTGCCATACTTAAGACACCACTGAGAATGTTGAGCTCATATGTGCATGCTTTATTCACACATCTAGACTTTGTGCTTCAATGTATGAATACCCCTTCGTAGGAAGGAGACACATATCAAGAACACATGTATACTCTAGTCCCATAGGTCAAAATTGGGCTCTTTATGGACGATAACAATTGTAACTGTAATTCCATGGTTTGTCTCTAAATTTTTGAGACCAAAACGCTTCCTATTGAGATCATGACATGGAAAGGGTTATTGAGTACATTTTTTAAGGTTAAAGAAAACCTTCATATTGTCCTTTTTTTTTCCCAAAAAAAAACTCATTCCATTAGTTATAAAATTTTACAAACAAGATGATTATGTACAAATCCTTGTAGGGACGCGATAGTTCCATCTTATGTGGATGCCCACTGACTCAAGAAAGGGAGAGGACGACCATTAACAGGGTGAAGGCTACTCGTTGTCTTTCAACTCCATCAAAGCTGCCCTTGAGGCCATCATATTGGCTCTTTAGAGTGGCTACAATTTCACTCCATATCTCTTGCAGTAACATTGTGGGATGCGCAGTTTGGTTGGAGAAGACCCGTCTACACCGTTGTTTCCATAGAATCCAAAGAGTTATTGGGCTGACCAATTCCAACACAACTTGAGATTTGTCATTAAGAGGAGTTGAGTGGACATTGCCGATGGTGGAGAAAAAAACCTCTTGTGCTTTTATCACCAAAGTCATCCCCTCCTCCTGATGCTCGTATTTGCCAACTGGGGTCTGCCATGATAGCCAACATATATTTCCCCACTTGATTGAGCCTTGCACCTGGCATAATTGCAACAAACGACCAACCCCCCGCCATATTCGATGGGACATTGGGCAGTCCCACAAAGCGTGTCGTATTGATTCTACTACATTTGGACACTCTACACAATTAGGAGAGCCAAGGTTCCCACGTTGCCATGCTCCCACCGGTAGTGACTTATGTATTAATAGCCATTGGAACGTGGTAATTCGCCTCGCGTGTTGTTGTTTCCAGATTTTCTACCAAAACTTGGTGATAATTGTGTGAGGAACTTGATATGTGTGCTAAACCTTTGCAGCGGCCGGCTCTCGGGCAGTTTGACCAGTTAGGATGTGATGACCCAATCTAGTTGTGAATTGGAAGAAAGGGATGGGTTTGCTTCCTTGCTCCGCGTAAGGATCACACCATGTCCATTACAATGGGTCCTAATTGACCTTACGTAGCCATGTGTTTTCATGAGTACATATGTGCCAATCAGGTTGTACTTTGATCGGATCAGGATCTACAATCCATTTAAGACCAGTATACGCGAGTACTCGAATTGCGTTATTCTGTGTTGGTGTCATAGTGGCGCGCAATTCAGAGCCTTCGATCCTGTCTGGTGATCCCCTACCTCTCGGGATCAAAGATCCCTCCTCCTCGTAGCGTATCCATTTTTCCATTGTTGTCCTATGAGTAGCGGCTTCCCTAATCAGCAGAGCGTTATTGATTTCCGATCTCATAGTCCATCCGCCCCGGATGCCATGGAGTATGTTGGCTTGATCTTGTAGTGACAGTGACATAAACCGTCTCCAACATTCTATACTTTTTCCCGGACCTTCTGCAATGTATCCCCATGACAACCCCTAACTTGATCCAAGTAGTTGATTAGATTCATCCTTGATATATGGGTTCCATAGGATACGTTGACTGAGCCAGGCAGGTTCGAAACTCGGTTGATCGCACTTGAGCCCTCTTCTAATGTCACACTATATGCCTTCCACATGGATGCACTGAATCTATCCTCCAATTGGCAGGAGAAACTAGGTTTGAGATCCATGTTTAGAATCCATCCTGTTTGGGGGGCCCAATTAACCCCTTTTCTTGGCCTAAAGTAAGCGAAACGTAACCGCAATAGCATTTTCCAACAATCATTTCCTCGTTGGAGTCCTCGCACCACAAATTTGGCAAGTAAGGCTTTTGATTGTGAGAGGGGATCAACCAGACCCAGCTCCCCTCTCGACTTAGGTGCTGTGAGTATAGGCCATGCCACCTTGGCGCGAGTTACATGATCTTCCTTACCAGACCAAATGTAGTTGCGTACTAGTTGTTGAATCTGATGTATACTGTCCTTGGATATTGATCATCCATGTTTAGAATCCATCCCATTTGGGGGGCCCAATTAACCCCTTTTCTTGGCCTAAAGTAAGCGAAACGTAACCGCAGTAGCATTTTCCAACAGTCATTTCCTCGTTGGAGTCCTCACACCACAAATTTGGCAAGTAAGGCTTTTGATTGTGAGAGGGGATCAACCAGACCCAGCCCCCCCTCTCGACTTAGGTGTTGTGAGTATAGGCCATGCCACCTTGGCGCAAGTTACATGATCTTCCTTACCATACCAAATGTAGTTGCGTACTAGTCGTTGAATATGATGTATACTGTCCTTGGATATTGTCCAACATGATAGATTGTACCATGCCATTGCGAGTAGTACCTAGTTTGCCACTATGATGCGACCCGCTAGCGACAGTTTTTTCGAACTCCAATGTATCAACTTTTGTCGAATGGAATGGATAACGGGTGCAATCATAGTCTCCGGCGGTATGTTGAAACCAATTTGAAACCCCAAATATTTGGTGCTCGCTCCTTGGTTGATCCATTTGAAAGCGGGATGTGGGTGCCACATAGGATGTGTTTCATGAGAAAGCCATATTGCACAGGATTTGTGCCGATTGATCATGGTATTGGATCTCTTGCAAAATACGGCTAACCCACTTTCAAGCTTTTGTAGGTTTTCCAAGTCCCCTTGTAGGTAAACCGTTGTGTCATCTGCAAATTCTATATCTAGGATTCATATTGTCTTTTACTCTGATTGTATGGGAAGCAAGGAAAATAATTCAAAAGACACAAAAGGTCAAATTTTGGGTTCAAGATCGATGCTGAAATGTTTTGGAAAATAGGATGCATCACATTTACTTAATGATTCACCAATTAATTCCTTCATGAATGAATCTTTTTTGCAATGCCAATATATCACCACTTGCAAAATATGTGGAGGCTCACATTTCACATACTATATTAGATATGTTGAACCAAACTATGAAAACCACTTTACATTGAATGGGGAAACTACATTCGTTGATAAAATGTTAGAGCTAATCCATTTGTCCACTATTTGCACCATTAGTCCCGTATGACTTAGCTCACGTTCTCTTTAATGCGAGGCATGACATTGGGGCACATATAAGGAGGCTCTTTGATTATGCATATTTTTCCGTACACAAGTTTGGGAGTAAGAGCATCACATGATTATTCAATGTGTTGCATTCGATCATATTCAAGTTGGCTTTCCACGTATTGTCAATCTGATCCACTCTATGTATATAGTTCGCGTACAATCTCAACGTGCATTAGCAATTGAATCATTTATCACTACTAAATTCTTGAACATCAAAAGTTACCTCACAAATCCGCACATACCATGTCAAAAAAATCCCTTTTGGTTCCATTGGTCATACTTGATCACTTGGGATGATAACAAAATCTCTAACCCTTCCTTCCCCCTCCCCCAACGCGCACCATGGAGTTGATATAAGACATGTGTAAATATTTTTAGTCTCACTATTTAGTCCAATTGGCCATACTTCATCCCCTTCTGTCATATTAGGTCTTTGAAAGTTATAGAGTGTGTAATGATCAAATGTCTCGAGCAAGATCCACATGCACCTAAACAACTCATGAATTGTCTCTATGGACTTCGTCATAACAACGATGACTTTGCCTTTTGATATTTATTAATGATAGGTGATAGTGCAACTTTGGTATCCTTGTCATGTTTATGATATCATATTGACTTTTTGAGTGTTTGGGATTACCATAGTTTGTATGCATGTTGAAGCAATCAAACACGCAATTGGTTTCATCAATCTTCCGCATGACAATACATGTTCAAATCTATCCTAGGCCATGTAATCACGTCACTTTGGTCCTTTGGCGCTAACAACGTGTTTTAAAACGAAAAAATATCATTGTTTTTATCATCCTTCAATATCAAAAACAATATTCAAAAGAAGGTTGAGTAGATGATTGGGAATTAAACTCTTTGAATTGATAGGCAAAAATGCGATGTTGTGTTAGATATATTCAATGATAATAAATTTTGTCATTATTGTAATTCGTTAACATAAAATTAGAAGGTGAGTCATTGACGTAGGACATACAAAAAATTCGGAACATTATGATCTATGTAACGATCACCATTCCAAACATGAAATAGAGAGGAGATTCTTTTACATTGCTAGATAAAGAATTCCACAATAAGTTTTGAGTCAACCTGATTTTTTAATACATTAAGAGTATAGACTTATTATAATAGATTTTTATGCTTCTTTTCCATCTTGGTGGTTTGGGGTTGGTTCCATAAACAACTTCATAAATAAGGTCGGTGCAAACTGAAAATTCTAATACCTTAAGATACATATACTTATTTTCATAAGATTTCCAATTCCCCTTAATGTTGAGGATAGGAACAATGCAAGAAACCAAGCTCAATATCCTAAATTCCTGTTTTTTGTGCGGACTAAGGTGGTCCTAAATGACATAGGGGACAATGTATAGCATGAAATTAGGAATCAAGTTGTGGCAAGGGATTTGTAATGGCATATAAGATGGTTTGGAGGAGATATGAGTGTCATGCTTTGGTCTAAGCTACAATTCACGACAATTATGAGAAAATAGTCCAAACTAAATAACTTTTCTCATGACAACCCCATTTCCAATGCTCCACAATGAATAAATTGTAGAGAATGAGAATGTTTCTTTTCTCTTTCATAAGCTCCCATCCGCATGTAAGACAAAGGTTGAGCTACCATCACAATATTATTTCAATATGAAATTGCAAATTGATATTCGCCATGTAATAATACGATACAATGAAAAATTCGGATTCAACATTGGGTTATAGCTTGATAGAATGGGACAATGCTACAGCCTTTTCAACCTTTGAAAACGATAGCACAAAGACAAAATTGAAGAGTGCATGTGTTTCCAATACTAAATTTTTTATAATGAATCAAAACACATAACCTTCAAAATTGCATTGTAAAATGTTTAATCGATCGAACTCCTATGTACATACACAAGTAACATATTTAATGAAGCCATGGAATGTTTAAACTCTCTTACACTATGTAAAAAGGCAAAAGAATGCACATCATCGTTGAAGTCACAATGTCATGATATTTGGGGTTGTTTTTAACCTTAGTATTACGTGCATAACCATAATTGGTCATGAGATAGGTTTTATGTAGTTTTTCCTAATCTTATGATGAGTACGTGCAGGTTAATTATCAAATGAACGAGGGTATGAATTGTAATATTCAACTATATGGTGTGGGATAACTATTAAGTGTGTTATCACTTGACTACTTCAAATAAAGCAGTCAAGTGTGAACCCTCTATGGCCTAGGGTTTCTGTTGATATAAGAAGGGTAACTATCTTTTTTGGGGGGAGGTTTTGACTTATGTTGAAATTATGATAGTGTGGTTATGGCTCTTGTTAGCTAAGCATGTTTGTTCCTTAGAGAACCCAAGATACGACTCACATCAACCCTCGATGTTATGGGACGTCGAGGAGGTACGAGTCTGTCTCACGCCGTTGTTAAGGGGTGGTTGGGTGGTTTGGGACCCCTCTTTCCGTTCGTTGGTCTATAAATCCTTGTGTTTTGCTTAATAAATCAGCTAGACTCTAACACTTAAGTTGTCTACAACAAATATGTAAAGACATGTTCTTAGAAGAAAATTTGCATGAGCTCGTAGACCATTGTATGGCACTTGTTTGTACCCATCCCATCTCTAGCAAAGCACAACACTAGAGGTAGAATCCTGAATGAATTTGCAATCGAGAATTTGGGAGAAGGATTGTTTCAATGTAACGATCGCAACTTTTCGCAAATTCTACTATGAACACTATCATTGATTTGTGAAAAATCAGAAGTGGACATTTACTTTACAAACTAGAGGTTCGCAATAATAGCAAATATAAACTCCAAATACATATATAGTAGATAGTACCATAAAGAAAATTTGGCTATTTTCGGGATAGCGACCTGATTGCGGAGAGATACTCTCGTGCCCAATGGTTGCATTACGCGTGGGCAACTAGTAAATGGAGGAGTGTATGTATGTTACAAACAAAGAGAGGCATGTGGGGCTCTAACGAGCATCCTCCTTTCGTGCGAAGAAAAGGCTTCTCGAGCTTTTATATGTATGACAAGTTACAACACACGCAGCAAAAGAGGGGGGGGGGGGGGGGGGGGGAGGAGGGATGGATGGTTGGTTTCACACAGGTTACAAGCGGGGTCTGGGCATTGTGGATGGAAGGAAGCTTGGCTGGCTATTTGCGTGTGTGGTCCAGATTCATTGGCGGAGGGGAAAACCAAACCCAAAGACAAAGAAAGAAAGAAAGAAAGCACACACTTCCACTAAAATAAGATCCTGCCTGCCTGCCTGCCTGCCTGCCTGCCTTCCGTTCTTCCTTCCTTCCCTCACTGATGGGGCGAAAACAATGAGGCGCTTTCCACGTGTGGGCTACGTGGCCACAAGTAATTGGCAGACATGCGAAGGAGATGCTAGTTGATACGTGGACAGGAGTGATTGGTGGTGAGAAACAGAACTAGAGCCAGAAAAAGGAACTTAGGGGGGGAGAAAGAAGATGAAGATGAAGATGAAGATGAGAGGCAGGGGTTAAAAAGGCAGAAAGAGAAAGAGAAAGAGAAAGAGAGAAGGAAAGGCTAAAGGCTAAAAAGGCTAAAAGGCTAAACTGCAAGGCAAGGCAAGGCAAGGCAAGGCAAGGCCAGGGGAGGGACGGAGGGAGGCAGAGAGGGGTGGGTAGGTGGGTGGGGTTGCAAACGCTGCTAGCAGCACAGAGAGAAAGAGAAGAGGTAGCGGCTAAGAAGCAAGCACGACGATAGCTCATCCAACCCAACCCAACAGAAGAAGAGGTCTCCCTCTCCCTCTCCTTCTCCTTTCCCCTCCATACTTCTTTATTTATCAACGATCGAGATCTCTGCTCTTTCCTGCTAAGCATCCCCCCCTTCCCCCTTTTTCATCATCGACCAAACCAAGAAAGAAGAGAGACAAGACTATTATTATGGGCTTACTCAAACCTCTAATTCCCTCTTCTTCTTCTCCCAATTCCATTCTTTCTACACCTACTACTTCTAACCAAAGCCTCCTCTTCTTCTTCCGCTGCTGCCACCACAATCCTCTGCAACACCATAAGTGGCTATTTAGGAGGTCATCTTCTTCGGCCACTCCTTCTTATTCTTCCTCGCCACCATGCCGCCCCCGCCCCCGCCCCCGCCCCCGCCCCCGACACATCACTTCATCTCTTCATATGGAGGGTGTGCCGCAGTCTTCTCCTACATGCGTTTCAGATAAGCATCCCGATGATGGCTCCACAGCATTAGGGTCAGGTGGTGGGGATAGGCTTCCTCTCCCTCCCTTCTCAGTCTCGCCATTGATTCTTGCAGATTCAGTTACGTCAGCAGTTGATTCAGAGGCAAAGCGGAGGCGGGTGGAGAATTTGAGCAGGAGGAAGGCGGAGAGGTCTACATACCTCTTTGCTGCTGTGGCTTCCACTGCTGGCATCACTTTCCTTACAGTGGGAGCCATCTACTATCGATTTTCTTGGCAAACACAGGTACTCTTAACGATGCCCTCTTTGTGTATATATGTACGTGTGCACCATCAATCATGCATATAATTGACCATATCTATGTGTATATGTGAATGACCGTTTGAATATATGCATGCCTATAAACCATGCGCGTTCTGTGGTCTAAATCATATTCTATGTATGCATGCAACTCTATATGCAACAAAGTATGGATGTGTATGCATATGTCCATATGCAGTGACCTTTGTGTGTGTATAGATAGGTATGTTACATGTACGTATGTTGGTATGCTTGTAATGTATGAACCAGATTTGTCCTGAGGTCTATAAGCATCCATCCATAAATGCATCCATGTGTGCGGATCTACAAACTAAATCAGTGACTGAATGAACCCTCCACAAATCTCCTATGAGATTGACAAGCTTTCATGTTTGAAGAAAGGCCTGAAAGTATTTTCTGTGTGACAACATTCTGTCTATTGATTGCAGGGCATGGAGGTTCCTTTTTCCGAAATGTTTGGAACTTTCTCTTTGGCTTTTGGAGCATCAGTGAGTGTTGTCTGCAACTAAATACATAATCATTGACTTTATTGGTATACATTGTTGAACTTGTCAATGACTTGGCCTATGATTGGGAAAGAATTTCTATTGTATATATATATGCACACACACATATACATTGCGCTTATCAATGGCCGGAGATGGAGTAAATTCTGTTCCTTTAACACATCTACAATGTTGTTTCAGGTGGGGATGGAGTATTGGGCTCGATGGGCACATCGGGCATTATGGCACAACTCACTTTGGAGTATGCATGAAGTAAGTTGTATAAGCTATGGCATATATTACATATGCGGGGTTATATGCCAATAAAACTCATTGCTTATTGAATGATAGCAATATATAGTTGATAATCACTGCAAATTGATATCGATGGTAACTCTTGTGTAGTCTCATCATCGTCCGAGAGATGGGCCATTCGAATTGAATGATGTATTCGCCATAATCAATGCAGTCCCTGCAATTGCACTCATTGCATATGGATTCTTCCACACAGGCCTTGTTCCTGGTCTATGTTTCGGAGCCGTAAGTTACTACATAAGCTTCAGCAAAAATACCATTTTCTCAGGCAAGAAAATGTTGTGAACCTGAAACGGTGTTCCTTCATGTTTGGAATTTTTGCAGGGCTTGGGCATCACTATGTTTGGTATCGCGTACATGTTTGTGCACGATGGCCTTGTGCATCGGAGGTTTCCAGTTGGCCCAATAGCTGATGTTCCTTACTTCCAGAAAGTTGCAGCTGCACATCAGGTAGAAAATTCATGTATATGATGTAATCTATATATAAGTACTCCATCTTGTGCTGGCTATGTATACAGATTTCTCATATGTAGCTTAAGTACATAAGAGTAAAATATGTAAAGCTTTATTTGTGGCAAAGCTATAGCAAACTCATGTTAAAACTATGGATTGCAGCTTCATCATGCTGATAAATTTGAAGGTGTACCTTATGGGCTATTTTTGGGACCTCAGGTACGATGAAGCAATCTTTTCAGCTGAATGTTGAAACCCATTTGAATATACTTTTTGATTGGCTTATTCAAATTGTGCATTCCTCTTCCTCAATGATGTAGTGGACTGAATGTTTAAAGCATTGTGACTCCCAGTGCTCATCTTGATTTTGATTTGCGTCATTTTCTTATTGAATCTCAGGAGTTAGAAGCTGAGGATGGAGGTGCTGAAGAACTGGAAAAAATGATGCAATTGCGGATGAAAAGCCTTACTTCCAGAACTTGATAATATGCCATTACTATTTGAGATCTGCTAAATTGGTTGCTACTACTGTATAAGAAGAAAGAAAGAAACCTAAAGAAAAGAGAAGTATCTTTGTACATGTGTGGAGTCTTGGTTAGCTTCAAATAAAAGGCAAATGCCTTTTCGAGCTTGACCCTTACTATCATTGTCAATGCAAATATCTCTGGTTGAGTGATGGAGATAAATTCGGGAGTGTTACCTTATATACTCTTAGGTTTGAAGAGGAAGAAATTATAGTTCTGCTGAACAACAGAGTTGCTGTCTGTGCAATGCAAAGTTATATATGGTTCATGAATATACTGAAAAATTCAAAATTTTATGTGGCCGACCTTGTTGGGTGCCAAGTTTTTGAACCTACACATTCACGTGTATTTTAACTTTCCTCCGTTTCATTCGTGTATTTCCAAATTCATACTCTTTATCTGACAATCTTGTAGTTAATGGATCATAATTGTTTGGAACAAGATTGAATACAATAATGCTCTTATCATCCGATGCATGTTAATGGTTCACAATCATTCATAATGAAGCTTCCCATTGGAGGGCTCAGTTTTCTTCACGAAGTTTTGTGATTGAATGAGCATGATCTATTATTTGAGAAGCTTCGCTTATGTAGGAAACATCTCACAGGAGCCTTGATACCTTGTATCCTCTCCCCCTCTTTTGTGGCATCTTATTCTTTAAATCTGGGTTGGGTTTAGTGGCACATGTATTGTGAAAGGATGATTAAATCTGCCATTTTTACTAGAAATGGGCTGCTCCCACTTACTACTACTACTACTAAGTGGGAGGGTTAATTGGTCATCTAATTTGTGGTAATGCGCCCCTTCACTTAGTAGTGAGCTCTACTATATAGGAGCTATGTTTATTATTATTACTATTGTATCCACTACAAAAGAAGCGGTTATAGTCAAATTCTTAATGGAAGTTTGTTTTAATCCTTTGTTAAACACTTTTTGTGGCTCATATGAGTCCTCAATTATGGGTAGTTGTAACCCATGTTTCTACTTAATGAATAATGTCAGTACTCTATTGTCTCTTTGTTTAAGTTCAATATATATTGGAATCTTAATACACCCATCTCCCATGTGCTAGTCGGGTCTTTGTCCATATGTGTTTTAAGCTTTGTGCAATATTAATACTGGTTGTGTAAATCTAATACACTTTAGATTTATTTTTACCAACACTTCAATAAAATATAAAGAAATATATGGAGAAAAGTGTTAAGTTTTAACTTTTAACCATATAGAAGAAAACACACGCACCACAAGTGCGCGTGTGTGCCCCCCCCCCCCCCCCCCCACACACACACACACACACATTATTGTGGTATTACTAGGGTCCATCCTAACCACACTCTAGTTAAGATAACCTTAGCCATGGTTTAGTAAACCAACCCATGATCTAGTTAAGCCGGCTCCATCATCTCTGATTTCTTTCATAGGTATTTTAGCCATTTCATTGATGATTAAGACCACCTTTAGCCCTGTTCTCCATCTATGATTTCTGCCATAAGCATTTCAACAATTCCCATTACCAAACTTAATCACAAAATCTCAAGAAGCACATAGCCTCCCCTCAATATTTCACCAAACGCCAATACATTGATGCATCCCGAGTTTAAGCATCAACTAGATCAAAGTAGCTTCTTCCAACAAATGTTTCAAGCAATGACGAACATTTTATTGCAAGTATATTATACTAATAATGCATCATTAACTTTTCTTTCTACAAGTTCGTATTATTCGCAACCACAATTTAGAACAAATGAAGCAGGCTCTCTGGGTTTCATCAACCACAAAGAAAGTGTTCTACGAATAGTCACGGAATGGGCAAAGTTCATCAACATGATCCTAAAAGCGGACCACCAATTAGCTCTGTTTAAGCTCTAACCTGGGGCTGCCACCGATGACCTTCCTACCGCTGGTCAAAATTTCCCTAAACCTATCCCTCTCTTGTTCCTCAACGGTACATACACACAACAAACATTCCCAACATGGACATCGTAGACAATGTCTATTTCGCCTACCCAAGTAACATGACTATGTTGCCCGACGAGGAACAACTGAAGAACCTCTTCACTGCTCTTCGCAAACTCCACGACATCGCTTGAGACTCCTCCGTTAGAGCATACCTGGAAGTGAAGATGCTTCAGTACCAGTACTAGGTTCACTTGGTTAGGACGAGCATGGCACGTAGTGTAGGTCCAAAGCTTGCAAAACCAACATCTTTCGTTGACACCATTCGAGGACCATTAGGATGCACCTGTCCGAATCAGTATACTATACAGTGCAATCGTGTCTGACTACTTATGAATTATGGAAGACACTATTGGACACCTATGAGGAAAAGGTTGTTGCCATAAAGATATATCTCATCCGACGCCTTTACAATCTTCGGGTAAAAGAATCAGATTCAGTCTGGCACACATTAATGAATACGAAAGCATAAATTCCCAACTGTCCGCTCAGGGGATGCCGCTAGAAGAAGAGTGGAGAGCTCTTGTATTGATGAGCAACCTACCCCTTCTTGGGAAACATAGTGTGCAACACGTTCGAAACAACGGTGAATTACTCTGAAGCTAAGAGCTCGATTATGACAGAAGACGTTCGGAGAAGATCGTTCGTTCATGATTCGGCCAATGATGATTTCGTAGTACAAGGTTCGGTTGACCGACCGAATAGTTGGTGAAGACGTTCTTCCTTGACATCCGGATAATTCGCGAAGCCGGAGCAAGTCCAGGGACTCCAGAATATGCAATTGTTGCAAGAAACCTGAGCACATCAAGGCCGATTGCCGTGCTCTCAAGGAAAAAAATGACAACGCTTAGAGAATTGATCAAAAGGGTGGCCGACAAGGGGAGGTCAATTTTGTCGGTTCATCAGCCGAAGCATGGACGGATGTTCATTGAAAATTTAGTCGAGTAAGAAGTTTTGCTTAGGACTGACTAGTCGAGCACTTGGGTCTTAGATTCAGGCGCATCCTACAATTCTGGCAATACTTTGTCCGACATTTTGACTTAGTCCGAGTCGGAAATTTGCAACACTGTTCAATAATTGGAATCAGCACGATAGAGCTTAACCTTCCGAGTGGCTCTACTCTTGAACTACACAATGTTCGACACGTAACTGAGCTCCCCATGCCGCTGATCTTAGTCAGTCAGTTACACGAATACGATATCCGTGTCGGCTTCTTGTAAGGAGGGCAGGCACTCAAGAAGGGGAACCTCCTACTTGCTCGAGGTCTAAAGGTACACTCATTGTACCCATTATACGTCACACTCATAGAGGGTGACTTGTTCCTAGTAGATATCCATGTGTCATCGTTATGGCATAGCCAACTCGACACCGCAGTAAGGTCACCATCACGTATCTATCTAGAGTCGGCTATATCCCCAAACTCTTCTTCTTAGACTATCAGTGTTAGGAGCATTGCCAATATGGGAAGCAAGCCGCAACCTCATACCTAACGACATCACCAAGAGAATCGAGTCCACTCGATCTGGTCCATTCGGACGTCTGTGGCCTAATGCCATATCAGTCTCTTGGTGGCGCCTCATACTTCGTCAGTTTCATTGACGATTTGATTCGGAAAGTGTGGGCATATCCAACCAGAAGCAAAGATCGGGTGTTCTCGATCTTCCAAGAATGGCTCGCCATGGTGGAGAACTAGTCTGGCTGGAAGTTAAAGTGCTTGTGGTCCGACATCAGAGGAGAGTTCAAGAGTGAAGAATTCATTAGAATTTGCCGGTAGTGCAACATTCGACTTGAATGTATGGCACCACACAGTTCGGAGTAGAACGAAATCATAGAGCAAATGAATTGGACAATCTAGGAAAGAATTGTCGCTTGTTACAACACTCCGTACTGTTAGATGGTTTTCTGGGTGGAGGCTCTACTTACGGTAGTACACATAATCAATATCTCGCCGAGTAGGCCTCTAGGACTTCAAATTCCGTAGGAGTTATGGATCGGCAAGAAGCCGAATTACGATAAGCAGAGGATTTCCGGTTGTGAGGCATATACTCTCGTGCCGAAAGATGATCTAGAAAATTAGAGCCGAGGTCTAGAAATGCATTTTCCTTGGTTATGGACTAGATGATGAATTCAGCTAACGACTCTACGACCCCAAAAATAGACAAATTGTTTGAAGTTCGAACGTAGTTTTCAACGAGTCGGCTATGCATAAGACAGTTGAAAGGACAATTGAAGTTTAAAGAGTTTTATTTTCAGATGTGCCAACTCTTCTTGATGGACCATCCGGCTTCACGGGTAGTCGAATCCTCCAACATTGATTCAGATCATCATGAGTCAGCACAACTGAATGTTTTGGCTTCAGACCATCTGACCCAGTTACCCAATCCAACTAACCTAGTTCGACCACACAAATAAGAGAGATTGTCATATCCTTTAGAGAGATACTCTCCAAGAATTTTCTTCATGGATGCCAGCGAGCCGACGTCATATGAAGAAGCATTGGCATGCGCCGATTCGGCCACTTGGCATCTGGCAATGGAGTTAGAGATGAACTCCATTTGACAAAATCAAACATGGGACTTGGTCAAGTTACCTATGAATTGACGTGCTCTTCCTTGTAAATGAGTCTATAGATTAAACGAGACGTCAGATTCGACCGCTCCCAAGTGCAAAACCAGATTAGTCCCAAAGGGTTTCTAGCAAGAATATGGCGTTGACTTCAACGAAATCTCTTCGCAAGTGGTGAAAAGGATAACCCTTCAGTTTTTGCTCGATGTAGTGGTAGTCGACAACTTGGAGTTGATTTAGCTAGATGTAAAACGACATTCCTCCATGGTGATTTAGAGGAGGAGATCTATATGGAACAACCGAAAGGCTTTGTTATTGCCGGCCAAGAACATCTAGTCTGCCAACTCAGGAAAAGTCTTTACGACCTAAAACAACCCCCAAAATAGTGGTATAAGAAGTTCAACGACTTAATCCAATTGGTCTGCTTCTTCAAGAGTGATGAGGACCATTGCCTTTTCTCGAAAATGACTCAAGATGGGTCACCCATCTTCCTCATCCTCTACGTGGACGACATGCTTCTCTCTGGCCAACATGCAAGAGAGCTTGCCGATCTCGTTCAGAAATTGCAGTTGAAGTTTGCCATGAAGGACCTAGGTTCAGCAAGACACATCTTGGGTATGAAGATAAAAACTCTGAAATCGACAAAAACTATTCTTGTCTGAAGTCGACTACGTTGACTGTGTCTTGGAACGCTTCAACATGTGATCAACCAAATCTGCTTCGACCCTGCTCCCCATTAGCCTTCGGCTGTCTCAGCGAGATTGTTCAACATCTGGTCTAGAGGGGGAAATCATGAAGTCAACACCGTTTGTATCGACAATAAGCTCCTTAAGGTACACAATGGTCGTGACACGGCTAGACATAGCTCATGCCGTTAGAGGCATGAACAGATTTATACATAACCTTGGGTGATAGCATTGGAACGTAATGAAGCATGTGTTCAGATATCTAGTGGGCACAAAAGCCTATGGCATCCTATTCGGTCTAAATAAGAATTCAAGTGTTGTCAGCTACACCGACTCGGAGTTTGCCAATTGCCTGGACAAGCGAAAGTCGAAAAATGGCTACTTCTTCAGATTCGACATTGGAGCAATTTTGTGGAAGTCGAAATTTCAAGAGTGCACAATCACATCAACGCAGGTCGAATGCGTAGCCACGTTAAACGCGACAAAAAAGGCCGTATGGCTCGGTCGGCTGGCATGCATGTTTCGGCAAGCCAATGGTCTACATTGACATTTAGGGAGTTGTCATCTTATCGAAGAACCCGGTTCACCATAACGCCTCAATGCACATCAACATTCGATACCATTTTGTTCGGGATTGCGTCACTTCAAGAAATCTTAGCCTTGAGAAAGTTCCTACGGTTGACAATTTAACAGATGGGATGACCAAATGTCTTCAAGTTGACCGATTCTGGTCAATTCGGCACCAGATGGGCGTAAGAAGATACCAGTCCGATTGATATAGACTTGAGGACGGTTTCGTATAATCGGCTTCGACACTCTCAAAATTTGGCCTTCGGCCTTCGGCAATTGACACAACCGATTCGACCTCAACCTTTTTAGCCGATCCAGCTTCTAATTTCGACCATAAGCCGAGTTTTCCAAACATCCTTTTGTATAATCTATATCGTTTTGTTTCATATTACATGTAGGTTCTTTCATTGTACGTGCCCATTACAGGGGTGTGCCAAATACGGGGTATAATAGACGTATTCACACTGTCCCATTTGGATAAACTAGGTTTAGGACAATTATGTAATTATAATAAAGGGCAGTTCCCTAGTTCAGTTCATATATAAACTGAACTTGTAACCTAGTTTGATAGAATTGTTGATAGTGCCATTCTTGTATCGTAATTTTTTTTTCTTAAAAGAAAGATGCACCTTAATATATTACTTGAGAACTATACATAGAGAAAACAGAAGGAGACATTTCATCTCACTTCTTTAGTGATACAAAGACTAGTATAAGCATCTGATCAAACAAATGATGTCATATATGAAACAAGTGGAGCAATAATAATACAGTTACAACTTTGTGTGTGTGTGTGTGTGTGTGTGTGTCTCTCTCTCTCTCTCTCTCGACAGATGATACAAAGCGGCAGATCATACTTGAAAATAATTGGGTATACCTCAAAGGTACGCAATGCTTTGTGAGTGAAGATCGTACTATCTTACAACAAAATGCTCGCCGTAAAGCATATGAAGAAAGATTGAAAAATAAGGTTAAGGATGTGCCTAAAGATGGAAATGTAGGCAAATAGGGACACGTGATCTATGAGACTAACCCACACCCTTTATGACTATGCTTTTGGAATTGCAATGGATACCGATGGAATGCGGGATTTGGCATAGAGGATTTCACCGATGACTCGGATATCACACTTCTTGTTGAAACATGGGAGCATGATACTCAAAGGATTCAAGGTTTAGGAAACTATAATGTACACTCTTTGATATGGAAGAAAAATCTAAGGCAAAGAAGAGGACAAGGAGGGGTGGCATGTTTGATTAAGAAGGAAATAGAGAAATGTGTCAATCATAAAAAATGATGAAAATAAATGCTACCTATGGCTCAAAATAGAAACACCTAATGATTTGCCCACTTTTGTAGTTGGATGTTACATTCCTCATCAAGATTCTAACTTTTATGCTTGTTTGGATAAAGATCAACCGTTGCCCAATCTAGAAGATGATATTGCTTATTTCAAATCCAAAGGGGAAGTTATTGTCTTTGGTGACATGAATGCTCGTACAAGAAGTTTCCAACTTGATTCACAAGAATCTTTCATGCCACATATCTCAAGGATGCAAGAGGATATGCAAATGTATAGCCACTCTTCTAGCGATGAAAAAGATCCGGACCAATTTGGGAAGTTACTCCTACAAATGTGCAATAGTACCGGATTGCATATTGCAAATGGTATTTCCTTATGGCCCAACACTAATGGTTTTACATGTAGAAAACACAACGAAAATAGTGTGATCGACTATGTGCTACTTTCTGAAGGTATTTTGGATCGTATACATAAATTCTCACTTGGTGAATGGACACCGGAATCCGATCATAGGCCTTAAATATGTATTGATCTCAAATGTATGCATAGGTTTGATTGTGAGAAGGCTATTGAAGATAATAAACAACCGCACTTGAGCATGAACCTTAAGCGAGCACCCATGTATTCCAAGATGGTTGAGGATATGTTACAAATGACAAAGATACAACATGGTGCCACACTAGAATGCAAATGGGAAGCTTTCAAGAAAGTCATTCTCTCTTGTACAAACAAATGTTTTTCGACCAACTGCACATCTTGGAAATGCACCAAGAAACTTAGGAAAAAATGGTTTGATAAAGAATGTCGTGAAGCTCAAAAGTGCCTTATGGTTTTGGATGTAGTTCAGGATAAAGAGAATTACCAAAAGCATTTGCATGAGTATAAAAGGCTTATTCAAAGAAAGAGAAGAATATGGGAAGTTACTCAACAATTTATCCAAACGCAAGAGAAAGCACATGCATGTGCTAAATTTTGGGGAAATCTAAAGGGGAAACGTGATGAGAGTTATGGTGACTTAACTCTTCACGACTTGTCTATGCATTGTAAGAATTTATATGAGTTATCTCTTGCCGGAAAGATGATGTGTTATGGTTCTCTTTCACATATGCGTCCCTTCTTTACAATTGAAGATATATGCATAGGGCTTACAAAATTGGCCTCTCGAAAGGCAAACGATCTTCAATGTATAAAGGCTGAAATGCTCAAATGAACGGGAAAGGAAGCACATATATGGATAAACGATATGTTTAATGATGCATTGCAACATGGTACACCATACGATTGGACTACAAATTGGATCAAACCTTTACATAAAGGTGGAGATATAAATAATGTAAACAACTATCGAACCATCATGGTTGGCTCATTAATGGCAAAACTATTTGGATGTATAATGGAATCAAAGATAAGTGTATGGGCTGAAAAAAGTGGTAAGAGAGCTTATGGACAAGCTGGCTTTCGGAAACACCATAGCACCATTGATCACCTTATCACCCTTCGAGTATTAATGGAGGAAAGTCGCCTTAGAGGTAAAGGTTTATATTGTTGCTTTGTAGACTTCAAGAAAGCTTTTGATATGGTACCTCGTGAGCATCTTTGGAGGTGAATGGAAGAACTTGAGGTGCCAAGTGATATATGCTTGCAATTTCCCAAATTTATGAGAAGGTTATATGTTGTGTGCGCATGAGAGATAAACTTTCAGATTTTTTCAAAAGCACTATTGGTGTTAAGCAAGGATGCCCACTCTCACCAACACTATTTGGTCTATGCATTGATGAATTGGAAGAAATGGTTACCAAGTTTGCAAAGGAAGAATGTGTTGAAGAAGTTGCCATTGGGAATGTTGTGATTATGCTTTTGCTATATGCAGATGATGTAGTGCTTTTTACAAATACTTTAGGAGATGCACAAAAGCTTATGAAGGCATTGAATTTTTTTTGCATGCATACTAAATTAAGTGTCAATAGCTCTAAAACAAAGATTATGCTTGTGAAGAGCCAAAAAAGAGATAAACCATGCATTATGTACAACAATGAGCCACTTGAATGTGTGGAAAGCTTCAAATATCTTGGCCTTGAAGTCCCTTCAAATCATAGATGGAATGAATGTGCTACACGCCGCTTAGAGGCGGGTAAGCGAGCATACTATGCATTTGAGAACACATGCAACCTTGGAGATATTAAGTGTTGGGTCCTCAAGAAATATCTTTTCGACACTTTGGTGACACCGGTTCTTCTCTATAGGGTGGAAGTATGGGGCAGTAGCATCCCTAAATCTATGTGGAAAGAGTTTGAAAATGTCCAAAAACATTTTCTTACAAAGTTTCAAGTTAAGAAACAAACGCCCTACACCCTCCTCCTTGAGACGAAATCGCTTCCCATTGAGACCATGGCCATGGAAAGGGTTGTTGAATACATGCTTAAGGTTCAAAAAAGTCCCTCACATCGACTTCCTAGAATTGCGTGGGAAGCAAGCAAAAAGATCCAAAAGACGCATAAAAGCAAAATTTTGTGTTCCAGTTGGATGCAAGATATAGGAAAATGGTTTGGTAGATGGGATGCGAGACACTTGCTTCATGATGCATCATTAGATTCCTCTGTAAATGAGGCCTTTTTGCAACGCCGATGTATCATGACATGGGAAAAATGTGGAGGCTCGCGCTTCACACATTATACTACACATGTTGCACCTAACTACAAAACCATATTCTTTGCGGAACAGGGAAATCGTACACATCGATACATGTTAGAGCCCATACTATTATCTGCCATTCGAACCATTGCTTCCATGCGACTTAGCTCACATGCATTGCGATGTGAAACAAGGCGTTGGGGCACAAGTGATGAGAGTGGTCGACTATGCACACTTTGTCCTAAACAAGTTCGCGAGTCTGAGTATCACACTTTGATACAATGCTCTGCCTTTGATCATATTCGACCATTCTTTCCACATCTCTTCGACCGAGCCCAATCTTTGCTAATTCCTCTCACAACCACAATGTGCACTCTCGATTGCAACATTCATTGGTAAAGTTCTTGAATATCGAGAGTCACTACTCACTTTCACACGTATCACGTGAAATGTAATATTTTTGGTCTCGTAGGTCATATTTGACCTCCGAAAACGATAATATAATCTATCTATCTATCTATCTATCTCTCCCCCAATTATTGCTTCTTTATCTTGATCTCTATTTCATCTTGCTGATCTTGTTTTCACTAACTTGATGTTCTTCAACACTATGATGCTATGTTTGTTCTACCACTGATGATCTCCCGCTCCAACACATATTATATCCTTCATCGAGAATTTAAAGTACATAATTGAAGTTTGATTACCCATGGAGAGAAACCATACCACAATAATCCAAAACTACCATCCCATTACTCACCCATAATGAATGATCCATAAACAACAAGAAATTGCATGCCAAACACAACAAGAAAGGTTTTTTCATTTGTCTTTATAAATAAGCTACATTTAAGAGTTAAATGATAAATAGTCTCAAAACTTGTACTTCATTGGTCCATGCTTTAGTTCACCATGTGGGGATGCTTGCATATACATTAGAATGTTCTCTCGTGTGCAATTAAATACAATTGCAAACACATAGAAGGAGAATTTATTTTGGCAGGCAAGGTGTAGATGAGCTTCTAAATTTTGGAATCGAGCAAGTAATAGAAACCCTAAAGGTGGGTGTTGATCACATGGCTTTACATGACGGTATGTTCATACATGTTGGAATCATGGATCTCGGCATACAAAATGACCCCTGTACCATAATGCTTTGATTGAGTTTTACGTTGAATATGGAAAATAGAGGATGCTTGGTCATTGTAAATGTGGAGGTATATTGGATGCATGTGATGGATGACCCAAAGATGGTATCTCGATATGTTGAATATGAACATGATGAGGAAGATTGATTTGGTTTGAACATATGCAAATTCATGGTATGTTTCAACTATTGAGGAAGTGTTCAATCAAGTTTATCAAAAGAAGGATTCATGGCTAGCTATTGTCTTACACAATACGGGTTGGGGAAGGATAATCATCTCCTATCTATCATTTTGTATTTTGTAGCTAATATGGGTTTTTAAACTAATGGAAGGATATGTTTTCTAAAAATTAAAATAAAAAAGAAAAAAGAAAAGAAAGAAAGCACTAAACCCTAAATTTCAGAGGTAGAATATTATATCTTTGATTTTTTCTCTCCTCAAGCCTCCATATATTTTGGAGGCAAGCTTTTAAAAGTTCTCCATGTCATGGATGGTCATGCGTAGATCATGAATGGATCATGCATTGGTCATGTAGAGAAAAAAAACACAAACTTTTTAAAAGTTTGTTAATATCAGCGAAATGTTTGCCAACTTAATTGAAATGTTCACCTAAGACTTTCATACCAAAAGAATATACCCCACCTAGAAGACATATGGTCATGTCTAAACAAGCACATGTATTTGTCATATATGGAAGTACTAATCAAGACAAGAGATGTAATATCATGAATAACTTGATAGATTGATATATGCATAAAGAAAAGTGGGACTAAAGACAAAAGGACCATATGGCTTGAACACACGATAAATCCACACAAAGGCTAGCATGGTGGTCTAACTAGTATCAACTCGATTTCGATATATCTCCTATACTAGTGATGCAAATTCACAAAATGTGTAGAATGATAATTAACTAGGGGCATTAAAATGAGAGATCGATGCATGATTAAGTATGTTGTATCTCAAATACAACAATTTCACAATGTAGACGAGAATAATTGATCCTTGATAGAAGTAAGAACTAGGCATTTGTTAGTTTAATTATTATCAAAATTAGGTTGTGTAGCACATTGGATTATCGCGTTGGACTTTGTGTCCAAAGTTTGTGGCTTCATAGAATCTATGCAATATTTCACTTTCTTTTGAACTTCCAAGAAGGCCTGAATATTCACGGATTATTATACGATAATCTTTAATTCGGCTCAGATTGCAGAAACAATTGAATGTTGGAATTTTGAAATTCCGCTGGTAAAATTCAGAAGGATCATGCAAGAAGGCAATATCATCTTCTGGCCATAATCCGTGAATCCAACAAAGCAAAGCAACACTTTTCAATTCACTTTTAAGCAGTCGTTTAAGTGGCAATCTTGATGAATCACTAGCAAGAAGATGCTTTGCATTTTTCTTTGGGAAATTAGCTTTATATGCGAAGCTTGCTTGGGACTATGGATGGTTGGCTCTGGGCCATCCCATCTAACCTTGCCTCCAAAACAATGTATCCCATATACTAATGATATACTGCCTTGTAGAGACATCCATTGATCGAAGTCTTGATAAGATGTTTCCTTTAAGAACCAAAGTTAGGGAGTCTTCATTAGATGCTTCTAAATTACAAGTTGGACATATATCTTGGAGAGTATGCTTACTGGTCATGTCTTCTAAAGATGTTCATAGTCACACTACCCTTAGGCAAGCTCCCTAACATTCAACTTCATCATTTGTCAAAAAAACTCCAACTTGAGTGGATCCATCTACTGGGTAAGAAAATGAAAGTTGCTAGGATTGCATCTCAACAACTTGTGGGATTAATCAACCCCGCACATCATTAATGTCATGAAAGACCTCCAGAACTTTCACAAAGTATGAGCACCATGAGTGGTTTTAAAAAGAAGAAGCTCAATGAGGATGCAAAAGAGATAATCTAAATGGATAGAAGCTTGATGAATAAACCAAGTAAGGATGGGTATTTCTACATTCCCTAACTTAAGAGTGGTTGGATGGATGTAGGACTCCATAAATTGCTTCTATATCAGCTTATGTGTTGTAAATATCAACTATCAACTCATCGTTATACCAAAGGAATCCTTGTTTGTAAATGCCCCTAATGGGGAGGGATTCAACCTCTTTGTCAAGAATGAATTAAAGATGGAAAATGAGATCAACTAATTCCGAGTGCAATAAATGATACAGATGAATAAAGATGTGGTGTGTTTCATTAGAATCATACTACCCCAAATGAATTGCTACTCAGTGAAGGAGGTTCCTCTAGATACAACCACCATTCTCTCTCTACTCTCCCCCCTCCCCCCCCCCCCCCCCCTCTCTCTTATTTCTCGAATCTCCACGCACATTTGATCCATCCATCCAAAGAAAATGGCTGGCTGGCTCTTTGGTATAATACTATACATATTTATATTCATTCACACATAAAGACTACACTACATATACGATCGTAACTCATAACAATTGTAATCCTAACAACGTGCATATATTCATACATCTATAAGATTTGCTTGTACCTCCTCCGGAGTCCGATTCTTCCATAAAACAAGCAAAGAACTAGAGACAAAATGAAACAGGGGAGCTTATTTGACCAGATCACGGAGTATCTATCATGCGTTTTCTTTTAACACATACATTGTTACACACACACACACACAGACATACACACGAGAGAGAGAGAGAGAGAGAGAGAGAGAGAGAGAGAGAGAGAGAGAGAGAGCGCAGTAAGTAGTCATGGCGAAGAGAGCTGTGTTAGTAGGGTGCAACTACCCTGGAACCAAAGCTGAGCTCCATGGTTGCATTAACGATGTCAATCGCATCCATAGGACGCTCATCCAACGGTTCGGATTTGCTGAATCCGACATCACCATCCTCATTGATACTGATCGTCAACACAGGCAACCTACGGGTGCCAACATCAAGAGATCTCTCCATAACCTTGTTTCCGAGGCTCGACCAGGGGATGTCCTCTTCTTCCACTATAGTGGCCATGGTGTACGCTTGCCAGCTGAGACCGGAGAGGACGATGACACCGGTTATGATGAATGCATTGTGCCGTGCGATATGAACCTTATTACTGGTAACTCTAACCTCTATACGTACCTTGATTGATGTGCCGTGCAATATGAAACTTATTACCCATATGTACCAATATGAACCTTGATTGATGTGTGTATTTCTGTACCAACCGATAGATGTAGGTATGGCTGGTTTTGATTTAACATCCAAGGACATCAACAAGATTGATGCAGATACGGTTGGTTTGGATCCAAATGTTCATGGATGCCAAATATGATCAACTGGATGGAAGGATATGTAGGTCCTATTAATTAAAGTCTGTGGAGGCCAAATATGATTGATGGATACATAGATAGATTTAACTAATTTCGTCAATATGATGGATGGATAGTCATATAGATCTGTCAATGTCCTTGGATGCTAAATCAAAACTAGATGCTATTAAATGATCATGAGAGTGAAGCAGTTACACAACATGAAGTGGAATGTTATAAATAAGGTCTATTAACAAGGTGAAATAGAGAGGGGATTATGCCCAGGATAATATAGAACAAGTACATATCGCAGATAGTTCATCCAAGAGCGCACTCCTCCTCTAGCCTTATACTTGCTTAATTTATTGTCAGTTACTGATTAATGTTTGTTAATCACATGATTAGGTGATCACGCCATGATATTGATCTTGAAATGTGGAAAATGCAGATGACGATTTCCGAGAAATAGTTGATGAAGTTCCACAAGGTGTTACATTTACCTTAATATCGGATTCATGCCACAGTGGTGGGCTTATTAATAATGCCAAAGAGCAGATTGGAGAAAGTACAGGTCAGAACCGAGAAGATGAACATGCTGTGAAGCAAGGTGGATTTAGAGAGGGACTTAGACATTTCTTGTCTGATAAAATACACGGGGCACTTCATGATCGTGGAATTGATATCAATCTCAGACATGAGCATAGGAGGTATAAAGACCAGGATGAATATTACCAGAATGTGGCATACGATGGAGAAGGATATGTGAAGAGTAGAGCTCTTCCAATATCAACGTTCATTGAGATGTTGAAACAAGAATCGGGGAAAGAGGATGTTGATGTGGGGTCGATTCGCCCCACACTTTTTGACATGTTTGGTGCGGATTCCAGCTCGAAAGTCAAGAAATTTGTCAAAGTTTTGTTACAAGGCATATACAATGGTAATGGTGGAAGTGGCCATCATGGTTTGGTTGGTGCAGTGGGGGCTTTAGCTCAACAATTCCTTAAAACCAAGCTTGACCAAGTCGAGGATTCTGATCAATATTTTAAACCGGCTTTAGATACCCCTGTGTCTGATAAGACTGAAGCTTTTGCGGGGTCTGATGCCCAAAGAGATATGGGAATACTTGTTAGTGGTTGTCAATCTCACGAGACTTCTGCTGATGCCAACCCAAGTGGTAATGCACAAGATGCTTATGGTGCTATGAGTAATGCACTCCAAATTGTGCTTGCCCGAAGGGATGGGCCGATAACAAACTATCAACTTGTCACTGAAGCTAGAAGGCTTCTAAAAGCCCAAGGATTTTCGCAGCATCCGGGTCTTTATTGTACTGATGAAAACGTGCACGCAACTTTTATTTGCTGAAAGGAAAACATTCTATGGGTTCAATTCCTACCAAGTTTTGAAAATAAGTTGCTTTAGCTACATTCTATGGGCTCTTTTCCTACCTCCGTTTTGGAAATAAGTTGTTTTAGGTCCATTTAGCTTGAGCAACCCTTTTAGTTTGTAATACAATTGCACAACTGCGACCTATCTATCTATCTCCATAGATCCATAGATCCATCTATCTATCTATATAAAGAATACCACTATGGTGCGATATATCCATATTTTATTTGCAAAGTGTATGTTTAATAAACATATTTATGATTTTGTAACTGAAATGTCATCTTATCAATTCATCATGATTATGATGTATTTGTTTTGCAAGAAATGATTAGTTTGGGTAGGCTTGAAATTATAGAATGGGAACAAGAAAAAATAAATTTGATGTTATGTAGATCTCGTAGTTTTTTATTTACTTGGGGATGACCTTGCAACTCCAAGAGTATTTTCGGCACCTTCAAACTCTAGGGAAAATTTCTCTATTGAATTAAGACAAATATATTATTTAATTAGTTTAGTAAAAAGGTGTTACACTTGACTAGAGAAGACATGATGGATTGAAATCTACAATTGAAGGGAAGGAAGATGTGATCATGACAAGGTGGAAAGGTGTTCTCTTGAAAGAAACACCAAAAATTCACAAATGCATTCTAATACCATGGATATGTTAGATGCAAAGGAGGAATATGATATTGAAAAAAAGGGAGGATAATATTGTTATTAGAGGTATGCAAGAGAATGAAATAGTGAATGCATTCTCTCGTAGAGAGTATTACGAAATTTCTTTGAAGATCACTTTGCTATGTGAGATGTTATTGTATATGCGTGTGATCTTCAAAGAAATTTCGTGAGGGGGTGCAGAGATTAAGAAGACAGGAATAACAGAAGACTGAAAACCAAAGTATAGAGACACAAGATTTTTACGTGGAAACCCAAAAGGGAAAAACCATGGAACTTCACAGACTCCAAATAAATCACAATCTGTAACAGGAATGTACAAATAAGAATCTCAAGACAACAACCTTGAGTTCTTCTTCGTCTTACAACAATTACAGAGGAGTCACACACACTCTCTCTGTCTCCTCTCTTACACCCAGGCTTGTGATACACTCATCAACACCCTCAACAACAACTACTATTCAACTAAAAAAAATGACTCCTTAATGATTTGCCCTAATTGTATTTATACTGATATACATATATGACTACAAATATGGCCCAATCAGATTCGGTCGATTTGGTTATTAGGTGAATCGGTTATCGGTTAGTCGATTCGGCTTATCTCATTAGTCGGTGCTAAATCGACTCCTAATGCAATATCCGAATTTCGAATCGGACAAGCCGACTATCATCTGACTCTTCGGTCGATTGGCTTCAGGATGATCCGACTGGTGTTAGAACCGGCCGTCAGGTGCGAAACAATCTCAACACTCTTTGAGATGAAGATCCTTAGAGTTTACAAAGAAACAAATTTATAACAATAGGCAACTGAAACATAGGACAATATCAACAATCGTGGAACAAAGAAAGAGAGACAACAGAGTAGGCACAAGTAAGATGTAACTGTATTATTCTCAGAGAGTTACAATAACGCAATGTACAAATGAACAACCTTAAACTAGGTTACAAAAGTAAGTTTGAATACTAACCGAGTTAGGGCAAGTGCCCTCTCCACTATTTACGTGAATAGCCTAAACCTAGAATGTCCAAATGGGACAATGTGAATATGGCCATTATATACCCATATTCGATACTCCCCTGTAATGGGCGTATACAACAAAAATCTGTAATAAAAGAAATGAACAAAAAATACAGATTTATACAAGGTTGTCGAACAAGTCGGCTTTGTTTGAGTTGACAGAATCCGAGAACAGAAGGCTGGGTCGACCGGGGTCAGATGAGCTGAAGCCGAGCCTCAGAACTATCGATGCTGATTGTTTGAAACCATCCTGAATGTTTGACTTAATCAGACAGATTCTTCTTTATGCCTATTTGGTGCCGAAGGGATCAGAATCGATCCACTGGAAGACACTTGGTCATCCCATCTGCGACATTATCGATTGTAGGTATCTTCTCGAGGTTGATTTTCCCTGAAATGACGTAGTCCCAAACAAAGTGATATCCCACATCAATGTGCTTTGAGGCGTTGTGCTGAACTGGAATTTTCAACAAAGCGATAACACCCTAACTGTCATTGTAGACAATTGGACTCCATTTGTAATGTAAATGTCACTATCTATGTGGATCCGAAGGTTGAATGTTAGCATGGAAGACAAGTAAGCAATATCCTGGCTCACATCAAATAAATTGCTTGAGTTTAGGGTAATATGTGGCAGCCAATAGAGACCATGACTTCTCGATATTGATTTATCATTAAAATCCTGATCATCACCAAACATTCTTCTGATGTGCACTCCAATATGAGAGATTGCATCCTAAGGCCCATGGATTAGATGATCACTCTATTTATTTCCTGCATAGAAATTCAAGCCAATCAGAAAAAGTAAAGAGGCTTTTCCCTTCCATCCTTCCTTCATTCCTTCCCATCTCGTCTCATCTTTCCTAGATGAAACTTTACTCTCGAATGCCACATCCTCTATATCTTCATGGACTGCTACAAATGCTTTTCGAAGCTTCTATTAGTTTATGTCGAATCCCAAGGAAGTCCTTATGGATCTCTGCCCGCTCAGCCTCGGGGGTTTGAAATGGGCTTGATCGTGAGGAAATGGGGCATGGCTTTGAGGAAATGCTCTAGGGTCTTAGCCTGACCATTCTTGAAGCTAAGGGAACTTTTGAGTGCAGGAGAAGAAGCAAATGGGGAAGAAGAAGGGGAAGGCAGTCATGAGATCTCCATTGGAGACTGGCTTACCCAGAGAGTCCACCCACAACACCACACTCTATAACGCAGAGATTAACAGACATGTAAAGAGGGAGAGTGAGGGATAGACTTCCTCTAAAGGGAGGGTCAGTTGTTCAGGTGTGCCAATGTGAGGGAGAGAGAGAGGGAAAGAGAAATAATGAAACACAAAGTGAGAGGGAAAAAAATCTATATTCCATTATGCCCCATGGGTGGGGTTTATATAGTACAAGAGGTAACCGTTACAAATAAAGAATGAGACAAGTAGGGAGTTACATTACGTACCCACTTTCTCACCTTTGTACACATGCACACAAATGTGCATGTGTTCATACATATACTCATCCCCACACACATTTATATTACACATTACACACCATACACATTACACCTGAACCCTCCTGTACACCTATACGGGTAACACCTTCTTGCAAACATGGGAAACTAACCATGTCTCACGATTGACAAAAGTAGAGGCCAAGCATTCAAAAATCACGGAGTTCGGCAGGACCTTGGAAGGTCCAGCAACGAGGTGGCATGCAAAGCATCTTCCAGTAGATTTGCTACGTTCGATGCCATGAAGGAAATCTTTTTACAATGTCGGTGGAATAGAGGGAGCTGGTCAGACAATTTTACACAACCTATCAAGAACCTAACGAGACGATTCCACAGTTCATCATTTGCTTCTAGACGGTGCACAACTAGCTAACCAGAGCACCCCTGGAGGATGAGGCGAAAGCAATATTTTTGGCTACGCTCCGGGACCCTCTTCGGACGATGCTAGCAATGTTGGATTTTCGGACCAACACTATCGATCAAGTTATCGACCGTGTATTGGAAATGGACAAGAACAATAATTACATGTCGATGGGGACTCTCCAACGAGTGCTTCCTAAAGAGGAGCTACGATTTCGACAGGCAGTGGAATGCACAACATGCCTCAAGTTCGGACACTCCACATTAGAATGCACAATGTAGGCTCAGTGCATGCTGTGCCACTCCCGGTCACACACTATGGAATGGTGCGAGTACAATTTGTTAAATCGGCAAGTGGCACTGGTCCAACATATTATGCCCCGAAGTGAGCAACGACCGGATGAGGAACATATCCGGATGGGATGAACGATATCGATCAAAATGAGGGGACTTGTATGAGGACAGACGAAGACACCTACGACCAAGATCGCTACGAGCGTGATAAGGGTACCGCAATCACTAACGCAATAAGAACAACTGTAGGGGGAATTTTCGCTGAGATGAGCGTCGGGAACAAGCCCGAGAATACCGTCGGGAGCCAGATATAAACATGGCCACCACACAATCAGAGTAGAGGAGGCCGGAAGAGAATAACCAGATGAATTCCGGTAGGCAGACGGGTTGTATGGAAAATGGGGAATAGAGCAACATCCGAAAAGTGTAACTGCTCCTATTGTTGAAAGGACGACCATTACAGTAGCCAGTGCCCGGTCAAGGCTAACGAGAAACAGCCGGCAGTAAACATGGTGACAACGGAAGTTACGAAGGTTCAACAAGTCACTACTAGGTCCAAAGGGAAAGCTGTAGAGTGGGAGACTCAGTGCTTAGTCGGTCCATGGCATTGGTCGGGTGAATCTATCAGGTTCATTCACATGGT